>NC_060276.1:34378244-34598788 GCF_021613505.1 Equus quagga
GGGGCGCGGGCAGGCAGGGCAAGGCAAGGTGGGGCGGTGCGAGAGCGGGACTGGCTGAGGCGCCGGCGCCGAGCCAGGACCGGGACTGAGGAGCTGCCGGCCAGGCGGGCCCGGCCTGAGAGGCGGAGCCGCTGAGAGGAGGGGCGACGACGGAGGAACGGAGGCGGAGAATCGGGGGTGGAGGGAAACCGGGGAAAGGAGGAGCCAGAGAAAGGAGGAGCTGGGGAAAGGACCAGGAGGAGTGGCCCGGAGCAGAGCGGGGACGCTAGGAGAGGAGGCTGAGGAGGGCCCAGTCAGCGCGGGGAGGAGCCAGCAAAGTGGCGGCGGCGGCACCTGAGGTAAAGCTTCGCGAGTTGCTTCCCGAGTTTCTTTCCGAGCGCTGCGGTCAGGCAGGGTTACCGAGGCCGGCGGCGGCGAGCGGCGAGCAAAGTGCGGGGAGCCGAGCCACCGCCCACCCGCCCGCCACCCCACTCACTTGCAGAGTGTCGTGCGCCGATACGCACGCAATGAGGTCGTCGAAGCTGGTGGTCCCTACAGTAACGAACACGCACTTCATCGCGAGGGTTCCGCAACCCTGACTCGCAAGGGCCGGATGTGACGTAGGGCGGCCGCGCTGCCTGCTGCTGCCGCGCTCCGCGGGGGAGGCGGAAGTCGGCTGTGGCCGCCAGGGGGCGGCGGGAACGCGGTCTGTGTCGCCGCGGGGGGTGGGGCAGGCGGAGACTGACGGCCTCTGTGCCAGCCACTGTTGTAAGCACTCGGCATATACGAGCTCCCGGGACCCTCACAATAAAGAGCTGGGGAGTTGACAGATGTAGCTTATTGTTTTCAAAAGTGAGGCTTAAAAATATTATTATGAGGGGCTGGCCCCGTGGCCGAGTGGTTAAGTTCGCGCGCTCCGCTGCAGGCAGCCCAGTGTTTCGTCAGTTCGAATCCTGGGCGCGGACATGGCACTGCTCGTCAGACCACGCTGAGGCAGCGTCCCACATGCCACGACTAGAGGAACCCACAACGAAGAATACACAACTATGTACCGGGGGGCTTTGGGGAGAATAAAGGAAAAAATAAAATCTTTAAAAAAAAAAAAAATATATTATTATGAAACCTCACACCATATCTTAAGCGTTGTGTTTGCTTCGTTGCTTGCGTACCGCAAATGTTTTTAATGACACAGAAGTTTGGGAGTCTATTTGCTGCCATGTTTTGCCAATATACATTTGAGCGACGGTTTTACTTTGAGTCTGTTGAGGGCATATGAAAGAAAAAGTGCCTTTTAAAAAATCTCTCATTACTGATGGCCTAGCGGTTAAAGTTCTGCGCTCTCACCGCTTTGGCGCCGGGTTCGTTTCCGGGCGCGGAACCACAGCACCCGTCTGTCAGTTGCTGAGCTGTGGTGGCTGATCACATAGAAGAACTTACAGCCAGGATATGCAACCATGCACTGGGGCGTTGGGGAGGAGAAAAAAAAATCGCTCGTTAGCGTGGTCTCTTCTTCCAACTCGTTCTCAAGAAGCCAGAGCCCTTTATATGTGCTCTTAAAAATTATTGAGAACCTCAAAGAGCTTTTGTTTATGTGGATTATAATGCAGGTTATAACTAATTGACATTTACCATATTAGAGACTAAAAGTGAGAAAATTTAAAAATATTTATTGATTCATTAGAAAGTAGCAATGATGAACACATTGCATGTTAACATAAATTACCTATTTTTTATTTAAAAAACTATACTTTTCAAAACAAAAATTTTCATGAAAACAATACCATTGTTTCACATTTTTCAAATCTCCTTACTATCTGGGCTAACAGAAGAAAGCTGGATCCTTGTATCTGCTTCAGTGTTTAATCCATTGCATTATTACGCATCTCACAGCCCTCTGGAAAACACCTCTGTATACTCAGGAGAGGATGAGAGTCAAAAAGACAGATAACATCTTAGTATTTTTGTGAAAATCAGTTTGACCTCACAGATCCTCTAAAAGAAAATGAGAGAGTGTAAAAAAGGACAAAACTTATAAAGTGAATTTTATTTGCCTTGGTGTATAATACCTGAATCTGAAAAGAAGCTATGGAATATATTAAAATGTTTACAATACTCCCTCAGTTTATATGGTCTTGCTTCCTTTAACAATTAATGCTTCTACCTACAATATGAGAGTTTATTCTTTACCTTATGTGTAATATGCCTAGATAGCAGAGATTCTGTGTCTTACAAGAAAAATTTCCTATGATTTAAGTTGCTTTTATTATGTCCTTGATTACTTAAGCAGAAAAAACTTATAGAACCTAAACTCTTCATTTACAATATTTTCACCTTCTGTGTTTCTTTTCACATGCTTTATGTGTACTTTGATTAAAGAAGTAAGGAAGTATTGTTTCTCAGTCACTCACGATCCTTTCTAATCAAGTGCACAAATCTCTGACAGCTCTTAATTTGCCTTCCCAAAATCAGTTCCTAAATTTAGAACAAATAAAATTTTGGGGATATATTTTATACCTAAAACTAAAACTTTTATATATAAAACCACTAAGATTTCTCAGAGGGCCCCTGGAATCACAAAGATTTGCTCTGTCACCTTATAAAAATAGATAATGGAAATAATTAGGTTTGTTTAACATGTTACTGTTGTAAAGATGCGTGGGAAGAATTGTCCGATCAGAAGGGATTCTCTAAAGCCTTCTCTGAATTAAGCATGTTTTTGTAAAATATTACATATAAACATTTCAGAAGTTGTATGCTTTATGGGAAGTACCTGCTGATTTGTCCGTGCCCTCCCTGCCCATAATCCTGTTTTACCTTCTGGGGTAGTCCTTATCAATACTCTCATGAAATACTTATGTACTGTATATACTATGTTCTAATACAGAATTCTCGTCCTCTCTATTATGATAGATTTGGCAACAGTAATAAATTAACCATAGCCCTTAATCTCTTAATGTTCTTGTTTTACTCTAAAGCTTACCTGAAGGTTCTACTGTAAACTACAGGCCAGAATTTGTGTCTTCAACAAAGAAGAACAGTCTCAGAGCCTCATGGAAGAGGAGCATATCAGGTACTTCACGCGATTGCCACTTCAAAGAATAGACTTTAGGGTTCAGGCTTTTGAGCTGATGTTGCTTAGATAACTTTCAGACCATACCAGTGACTGAGGCGAGATTTCCAGGGCTCTTTTTAATCCAATGAAAGGTGCAGACCACTATAAAATCAGATAACCAGGAACAATATGCTAGACAATGCCTAGCCTTCCAGAAGATACCCAGTGATCCTTCAGTAATCCTTTCTTCTTTTATTTTTTTGCCCTTTCAAAATCTTTCACAATTTTTTCTGACATATGAAACCCAGTTTTTCTGACATGCATTTTAGAAGAAATATCATATGTACTTGCCTGAATAAAATAAACATGGAGCTATTGCTGAGAATCTAAAGAAAAGATGGAAAATAAAGTAACATTATCCTTATGATAAGGGTGTTTTCATATTGATTTTGTGTAACCAAGGATCTATTTTATTTTTTAAATCATTCAGAATTGTAGTAAATGCATGTCATATTAGTTTATTCATATTCTTTTTATATTTTTTTATTTCTGTTCTTGCTATTTCTTCTGCCTCCCCATCAATATGACCAACTAATCCTTTAAGATTCAAGAGAGGTGCAATTCCCTCTAGGAAGCCTTTTTCTGACCCTTGTAAGGGGTGCTCATTTTGTGCAAATACTACTCTCTGCCCACCTCTATCATGATTCTTTTTTTTTTTTTTGAGGAAGATTAGCCCTGAGCTAACATCTGCTGCCAATCCTCCTCTTTTTGCTGAGGAAGACTGGCCCTGAGCTAACATCCATGCCCATCTTCCTCTGCTTTATATATGGGACACCTACCACAGCATGGCTTGCCAAGCGGTGCCATGTCCGCACCTGGGATGCGAACCAGAGAACCCCGGGCCACCGAAGCAGAATGTGCGCACTTAACTGCTGCACCACCAGGCCAGCCCCACTACCTAAATATTATTTAGATTTCTTTATTTTTCATCATTAAAAGTTTCTGTATATCCTTTCTTTATTATTACAGTTGTCAGCCTACAAAAACAGAAACCAGTTTAAGAAGCAAAGCTTTTATTTAGGATCAAAGAATTGCAATTTGGGGAGCACAGATTCAGGTAGAAACCCAAATAGTGTCCTGATCACACGAGAGGGGCTCAGGACTTTTAAGGGAAAAAGGAGGAAGATGAGGTAAGTTGTATTAAAGAGTTCATTGGTGCTAGATGAGGTACAGCTAGATTTGTACTTCATAGATTGGCTTGAAATTTAGTCATCAGCAAGGTCCAGTTTCATCACTCCTTGCAAACAGCATATTCTTGTCCTTACTGACTTGGAATGTTGGCAGTTTGGTTCAGTTTGAAAGATAAAGAAAACAAGATGTGCAAGGCAATTCTCTGAAATGGCTGCTCGGGCTCTATTTTAATGTGGCTCCTCTCGTGTCATCTTTCACATAGCAAATATTTTTTTATCAAAGCTGAGAAGGTGCATGTTATACAACATTTATTTGTAATCTCTGCTTTGTGGATCTAATGTGTTCTTGACAAGTTGCCAAAATTTGACCCTTCTTTTCCTCCTTCCCCTCCGTATGTTATTGATGGCAATTGTCTTACTTTTAGGGACGCCAAAGTAATTATTTCTTGGCTACACAGGTCAAATCTTGGATTAATGTAATACTATATAGAGTCAATTTTCGGAGAGCCAAAAAGAAAATAGTTTAATTCTAAAGGTAGCAGAATATGCCACCCCAAATATGGCACTTTGACGTAAGGATTATTTTGAGCTGAAGGCATTTAAGAAGAGGATACAAGAAAAACTCTCTGTCCTCCCTTATTTGCCTAAAAATAGTTGTAAAGATGTCCTTCTTTCCTCTGTAGCAGGAAGCACAGAAGTTAACCACCAGAGACAACTCTAGGCCGTTATCAGCCTGGAGTTGGCATCAAAGGAATCTACATAATAATCTTTACTAACTAGCCCTTATGGTCCATTAATTCCCTCATTTATTTACCTTCTCACAATTTGCCACCTAAGAAACTCAAAGTCCTTTTCCTTTGTCTTGTCACTTCTCTAAAAATTTGTTGTTCTTTTGTTAAGATGCTATATAAGTTCAAGTTTTAGCCACCCCTTTCACTCATCATTGAGTACTCCTGTGTGTGTGCGTGATACATATATTAATAAACTTCTCTTTGTTTTTCTCATTAATCTGTCTTTTGTCAGTCTAATTTACAAAGCCCTAGCTGGTGTACCTAAAAGGGTAGAGGGACAAAAAAGATTTTTTTCATCCTCTACAGTTTATTAATCAATATTTTTATTTCAGGGATATTTACAAAATTCAGACTAGGTTGCCTAGTTTCTTCAAGATCCTAGTGAGTAAAATGAAGGATTTCATTTACCCAAGAATGTGCAAGAGAGCTGATAAAATCAAGATTCAGAAAGATACAAAACAGGACATAAAAGAAGATATGGAGAAGCAGAAACAATGAGTTAAAATAAATCAGATCAAAGTCTTAGGCTTAGGGTAAAAAAAAACACTGTACAAGTATAAAATTGAGGTTTTAATGGACTGTAATGAATGAGAGTTGGCTGTACCAGTACTTGTGTTATCAGAGGCAAGGAAAAAAACAAATTTTTATTGACCACTCTTAGTGTGCCAAGCATTGTAGTAGACGCATTACATGTCCAATCTCTTTTTATCAGGCTTAAATTGTAAGATTTTTACAAATTCTGTCTGTTTTGAAATTATTGCTTATAAAAGATAACACTACCATTCATATTAAAGCTACAATATTACTGAAGTAATTAAAATGAACCTTTGTGCTTTTCACTTCACAGTCCTTCCCAGGCTACAAACACAAAGAATAAAAACCGTGAAATGCTTTCTCTAAGTAAAATCCAATTGAGTCCAAAACAAGTGACCTAAGTGAAGCATTTAGTTCTATTATAGTGACTAAAAGACTAAGTTATACATCTCATTACCAAGTATTTTTGGAAAAAGGAGAAGACATTTATGTGATCCTGGTTATATGAGTATATGCCTTCTGTGTGGATCAGTAATGTTGATTAACCCCCTGTTGTATAAAATTATCATAATCAGCTTAACTAAAAATGATAAAGTGTTTGATTAAAGGAGACTATATTGAGTAAAAGATAATTCCAGACATTGCTGAGAATCCATTGTATAATAGAGGGCTAGTGCTTAGATGGGACAAAAAGTGTTAAGACTTGGATGGTTTTCAAGAACTCAAGTTTTCAAAAAGGTCTGAATTGTATTATTTTGTTTTTATTTAACCCTCTTTATCTAATTTTTGCTAACATATGCAAAAACTACAGAGTATAACATGCCATTGTTTATAAATGTCAGAGACATGGATATATCACTTAAAAACAAGTTCATTCAAAAATATTCATTGAGCACTTGCTATGTGCAGGTCCCTTTGCTCCACACAGATGTGCCAGACAGCTTAGAGTCTAGTACAAACACACAAACATGTATGCAAATATGTTTTTACAGATTTTGATAAAGTGCAATAAAAACCAGAGCAATGCAGGAAAGAACAACAGGAGGGTGGGCGTGGCATGGGGACCTACTTTAGATTCAGTGGTCAGAGAAAGCTTCTCTGCAGAAGTGACATTTAATTGGAGGCTTGAAAGATAAGGAGCCAACCAGGAGGAGACTTAAAAGAATAGCCTTCCAAGCAATGTGAATAGATTGTGGGCAGGTCATCATGAAAGGTGCTTTGCTTATTTGGACAGAGAAATGAAAAAGGTCAGTGTGTAGAGTATAATAAGTAAAGGAACTGGTGGCATGCAATGAGATTAGAGAGTTTGACAAGCCCTACAGGTCATGGTAAAGATTTTTATTTGTGTTCCTCAAGAATTGAGTAAGTGGCAAATGTGCCTACATATGTGTAAGGATTTTCATTTATTTTAAAAATTGTGATTTCTAGATTAGAACATGCACACAACACATCTCAGAAGAATTAAGTTAAGCGCAAAAATGTATTGTTCATGGAAACAACTCATTTTTAAACTAAAATTTTAATTTTATTAAGTTAATACCATGTACATAGATTTAAAAAAATACTACAGTAAAAAACAACAGTCCCTCTCCATCCCTCTCCATTCTTGATTCTCACTCCTGAAGGGCAATAACTTGAAACAATTTTAGCTGTTCCCTATAGTATTTACTGCCATGTTTCTATGTAATTTGCTTATATTGCTATTTCTTGATTTTTCTGCTTTTTAGGTAATACCTGTTGACTTTCTATTATTAAAGGTGGTAATTTGGCTCTCTTATGTACCCGTAAACTCACACTTCCCCTCCTCCCAAAAGATTTGGTGAAATCAATATTCAGTGATTATATTACTATGACTTTGTAAACATTATTTAGAATTTAACCATGTATTGAATATGTTATTTCATTTGCTGTGCTATAAAAATTATGTTTTGCCACGTTTTTAATTTTTATTTGCTTAGAATTTTTTTATGAACCTACCAGTTAGTTACTCATCCCCAAAACAGGTCTTCCCAAGAAATCTATATGTCTCCTCTCTGTATGTTCAAATACATCAGGTTATTTATAACTTTCTTTTTTTTTTTTTAAATTCAACATGTCTGTGATGGGGATTTTTGTCCTTCTGTTCCAAGCTGAACTGGTTTAGTCTTTCTGAATAGGTGTCTTCCTGGGGTATCCCCTCACCCCTATCCTGAAAATTACTTTTGCCTCTCTCTTGTGTTGGATCCCATTTTCTGGAGCATATGTTTCCCTCACTTTTGCTTTAACTTCCTCATTTTGGTGGAGAACTATCCTCCCATAACTTCCTGAGAAAGATGGTAGATTTTTTGAGATCTTACATGTCTGACAACACCTTGTTCTAATGTCTCATCTGTTTATTCAACTTATAGAGAATTCTAGTTTAGTGTATTAGTTTCCTATTGCTGCTGTAACAAATTACCCAAAACTTAGTGGCTCAAAACAACAAATTTAGTTTCTTTTGATCAGGAATCTGAATTCAGTTTCAGTGGGCTAAAGTCAAGGTGTTGGCAAGGCTGGTTGTTTCCAGAGGCTTCAGGGGAGAATCTTTTTCCTTGCCTTCTCCAGTTTCTGCAGGCCACCTGCATTCCTTGGCTCAAGGCTCCTTCTTGTATCTTTGAAGCATATCACTCCAAACTCTGCTCCAGTTTTCACATCTCCTTTTTCTTACTTTGATCCTCCTGCTTTCCTGTTATTAGAACTCTTTTGATTACATTGGGCCCAACCAGAAAATCCAGGATAATTACCCCATCTGAAGATCTTTAACTTAATCACACCTGCAAAATCCCTTTTACCATGTAAGTTAACATATTCGCAGGTCCAGGGATTAGGACAAGGAGATCTTTGGAGAAGGCATTATTCATCCTGCCACAGTTGGATATGATTTTCCCTAAAAACTTGTCTTCTTGATTTTAGGGATATAGTTTAGAAGTTTGTTCCTAATATTATTTGTGATCCTTAGTATATGGCCTGTTTTTTCTCTCTAGAAGCTTTAAAATCTTTTTATTCCATCTTCTGGAATTTCACTGCAATACATTATTGAGAATCTTTCATTCACTGTTCTGGATACTTGGTAGAACTTTTCAATCTGTATACTCATATCTTGCAGTGCTAGAATTTTCCTTATATTATTTCTTTAGTAATTCCCTCCCATCTGCTTTTTCTGTCCTCTCTTTCTAGAATTTCTGTTGGTCTAATTTGGCCCTTCCATACTGAATTCTTGAATTTTCTGTTTTCATTTCTTTTTATTTTTGTGCTATTCTCTAGGAGAGCTCCTCAAATTAAAATGTTTATTCTTCTATTGAGTTTAAGATTTCTACTATAATATTTTGAGGTTCTAAGAGCTCTTTCTCATTCCTTGAAAGTTCCATTTTTACAGCATACTGTTCTTGTGTCTTGAATGTAGTATCTTCTCATTATAGTTTTTTTTGTTTCTTTTCGCTTTGACTTCTGTTGCTGTTGCTGCTGTTGTTTTGGTCTCTTTTATTTTAGAAACTTTCCTAAGTATCTAAGTATTTGGCCAGCCATAAATATTTAAGGGTGAGGCACAAAAAAGAAGTTCTATCTCCATTGTTGGGACTTGTGGATTGTTGAGCTTCACTGGGGAGTAACTGGGCAGAAATTTAGTCTTTTCAATGGGAACACCCCAAATATCAGTGTCTGTAGGGCTTTACACTAGTGCTGGTCAGCTTCTCCAGAATCCTCCAATCTCCTGCTCAGCTGACGATATCTTAGAAACCTAGTGCAGAAAGATGACTGAGTGTGTGGGGGGGATGTCTTAATATTTAGTACATAGAGGCTCAATGCCCATTTGCATTAAAGTTCACACCCCAGCCCTCAGCTATGCCTATTGTTTCCAAGACTAGAGAGCTTCTTTTCTGGAAGGATGTTTCAGTTACTCCAGAAAATAAAACCTGAATCTTTTGTTGAAATGGATAAGGAGCTTTGGGGATCCAATTTTTTTTATATGTACTTTTGATCAATCCTACTATTTTAGCCCTCACTTCATCTTGTACCTCGGAGATATTCAGTAACTTTAAGAAATGAACCTGTCACCACCAGCCTTAGGTTTCAGCTTTCTCCAGTTTGTTGAGTTAGCTTAGCACTCACTTCTTCTATGGCTTTCCAACGTCTAGAATTTTGTCAACTTCACTTTTCTGCTCTTGTCTCCTTTCCTGTTCTTTGTCCGTTTCCATTTATACCTTTTTTTAAAAAAAAATTCCTTTACTGTCATTTTAGTGGAGCTTCATGAGGCTGCAGAGATAAATGCATGTGTCTAATCTGCCTTGTTTAACTGGAAATCTTATAGCACACTCTATATTGAGAAATAATACAGTCCAAAGCTGATAACATTAGGGGTGGAAGATTAAGAAGCCCACTTCCAGCAATAAAGTAAAAATCTGTTTCAGAGAAACATGAAATAAACAATTATATAATATGTAAGCCAAATATATGACTATTCACTGTACTGTGAAACAGTAAAAGGTCTTCGGCCAGCCCGGTGGTGTAGTGGGTAAGTTTGCACACTCTGTTTTGGCAGCCCAGGGTTTGCAGGTCCAGAGCCCAGGTGTGGACCTCATCAAGCCATGCTGTGGTAGCATCCCACATTCAAAAATAGAGGAAGATTGGCACAGATGTTAGCTCAGCAACAATCTTCCTCAAGCAAAAAAAGAGGAAGATTGGCAACAGATGTTAGCACAGGGCCAGTCTTCCTCACCAAAAAACAAAAACAAAAGGTAAAAGATCTGTCATTACAGAAAACTGAATTATATCAACTCTCAAATACTTAAAATTGTGGATAATTTAAGTTAATACATAAACTTAATATATATGGGCTTGTCTAGTGTTTTTTGGATACAAAATGCATTTTTATGAAAAATTGCCTGTAGACATTAATTACCCTCCTTGAGGAACCTTAGGAAGCATGCTATTTAGTGACTAGTTGGAACAGCTCCTGCCTGGAGGGGTAGAGCAGGGAGTTAATGTTGTAGATTTCATGAAATGAGTGAATTTAAGACACTATTTTTTTAAAAAATTATTCAGACAGACCTTAAGTGTTAAAAAAAGAGTCTAAGAGGGAGAGTGGGTGGAGCAAAATGGTGGGGTGAGCTGACCCGGGATTCTCTCCCCTCCAAAATACAACAAAAGATTGGAAGAACTGAATTTCAGAGAATAAACATAATGCCAGCTCGTTAGAGACCTACAATACCAAGAAGGCGGAGATCATAACCTTACTTACACCCTCGGAGGCGCTGGAATGGTAGGAGAGAACATCGCTCCCTCCGCTAGAGTCTGTGATCGCTGCGGCGCGGGTCGGGAAGGAGCGGGGTAGGGGCCGTGCAACCCGGGGATCATCCAGGACTCCTGCCGCTGATTCAGTGGAGACCCGCTGACGGGGGGGTGGGGCGGGAAGTTTCCATCCGCGGGGATCCTATAAATCAAGGGCCTTGGGAGACCAGAGAACAGAACTGATCTGAACCCAGACCGGCGCCTGTGAGTAACAGCCCCTCCCCCCCAGCAAAGCCAGTGGGCGCAGCCATCTTGCCCCAAGGCAGAGAGCTAACACGCCGCTCTCGAACCCCATCTAGTGGCGACAGGCTGTAACTGCAACTGAATTCTACCACCATGAGAAAAAACCGCTCCTCTACCATCCAGCAATTTATAAAAGCCCCAGACCAGAAGGAAAACAATAAAAACACAGAATTAAGTCCTGAGGACTTGGAATTAGGTAAACTAAGTGATAATGAATTCAGAACAGCTATAATCAAAAAACTCAATGAGGTAGAGAGAAAGATAGAGAAACAAGCCAAGTTCTGGAGTTACTTCACAAAAGAGATTGAAATCATAAAGAAGAATCAAACAGAATTACTTGAGATGAAAAACACAATGGACCAGATAAAACAGAATACGGATTCCCTGAGTGGCCGTGTAGACAACATAGAGGAGCAAATCAGCATAATTGAGGACAGACACGCTGAATGGCACCAGAGGAAGAAAGAGAACTAAGAATTAAAAAATATGAGGAAAATCTTCGAGAGATAATGGATTCAATGAGGAGTAAGAACATAAGGATCATAGGAATTCCCGAGAATATGGAAAAGGGAAATGGAGCAGAAAGTGTGCTTAACGAAATTATTGAAGAGAACTTCCCAAATCTATGGATCAATGGAGAAATGTGTGTAGAGGAGGGTTTTAGATCTCCTAGATTTGTCAATGTAAAAAGACCTACTGCAAGGCACATAATAGTAAAGTTGGCAAATAGGAATGATAAGGAAAGAATACTCAGGGAAGTAAGAAAAAAAAAGAGAATAACCTATAAAGGAGCCCCTATGAGACTGTCAGCGGATTTCTCTACAGAAACCCTACAAGCTAGGAGAGAATGGAGTGATATATTCAAAGCTTTAAGGGATAAAAACCTTCAGCCAAGAATACTCTATCCAGCAAGTTTCCTTTAGATAGGAGGGAGAAATTAAATCTTTTCCAGACAAACAAAAGTTAAGGGAATTTGTAACTAAAAGCCCTCCATTACAAGAAATCCTCAAGAAGGCTCTCATACTTGAAAAAAGAAAAAAGGGAGAAAGGGGACACAAGCCACAGACTAGGGAGACCGATGGATAGAACCAGAACAGGATAGCAAATATTCAACTATAGCATTAGGGTAAAAATAAGGAAACTACCAAAACAAGGACGATCTTAGCACTCTAACTACAAATTAATAAGACGAGTTGGAATAAAAAATGAAAATAATTATTTAGGAGGGGAAGAGCAAAGGGTCTAAATCAGTATTGGTCAAGAAAGTAAGAGACCACCAGAGAATAGACTATATTAAACACACGATTCTAAATACAAACTTCAAGGTAGACACTAAAATAAAGTACAGAACAGAGTCACAAATCATAGATAAGGAAAAATCTAAGAAACCCAGCATAAGAAATTGCAGTATTAAATGGATAGTCTAAAGCACACAGGAAAAGAAACACAGGAAAACAAGATAATGAGCAACAGATTGACAGCATTAAGTCCACATGCATCAATAATCACTCTCAATGTGAACGGATTGAACTCTCCAATAAAAAGACACAGAGTGGCAAAATGGATTAAAGAACAAGATCCAACAATTTGTTGCCTCCAGGAAACACACCTCAGCCCCAAGGACAAACACAGACTCAAGGTGAAGGGGTGGAGGACGATACTTCAAGCAAATAGCAAGGAAAAAAAGGCAGGTGTTGCAATTCTCATATCAGACCAAGTGGATTTCAAAATAAGACAGGTAAAGAGAGACACAGAGGGACAATATATAATGATCAAAGGGACACTTCATCAAGAAGAAATAACACTTATAAATATCTATGCACCCAACACAGGAGCACCAAGATTCATAAAGCAACTATTAACAAACCTAAAGGAAGATGTTAAAAACAACACAATAATAGTAGGGGACCTCAACACCCCACTCACATCAATGGACAGATCATCCAGACAGAAAATCAACAAGGAAATAGTGGAGCTGAATGAAAAACTAAAACAATTGGACTTAATAGACATATATAGATCACTCCACCCTGAAGGAGCTGAATGCACATTCTTCTCAAGTGCACATGGAACATTCTCTAGGTTAGACCATATGTTGGGAAACAAGGCAAGCCTCTACAAATTTAAAAAAATTGAAATAATAACGAGCATCTTCTCCGATCATAGTGCTATAAGGCTAGAAATTAATTACAAGAAAAAAGCTGAGAAAGGCACAAAGATGTGGAGACTAAACAACACACTACTGAACAAGCAATGGATCATTGAAGAAATTAAAGAAGAAATAAAAAAATACCTGGAAACAAATGAAAATGATAGCATGCCATACCAACTCATATGGGATACAGCAAAAGCTGTATTAAGAGGAAAATTCATCGCAATACAGGCACATCTTAACAAACAAGAAAAATCCCAAATAAGCAACCTTAAAGCACACCTAACTGAACTAGAGAAAAAAGAACAAATGAAGCCCAAACTCAGCAGAAGGAGAGAAATAATAAAAATCAGAGCAGAAATAAATACTATTGAAACGAAAAACACAGTAGAAAGGATCCATGAGACAAAGAGCTGGTTTTTTGAGAAGATAAATAAAATTGACAAACCACTAGCCATACTTACAAAGAAAAAAAGGGAGAAAGCTCAAATAAACAAAATCAGAAATGAGCGAGGAGAAATAACAACAGACTCTGCAGAAATACAACAGATTATAAGAGAATACTACAAAAAACTATATGCCAACAGAACGGATAACCTAGAGGAAATGGATAAATTCCTGGACTCCTACAGTCTCCCAAAGCTCACTCAAGAAGAGGCAGACAATTTGAACAGACCAATCACAAGGAAAGAGATTGAAACAGCAATCAAAAACATCCCAAAGAATAAAACCCCAGGACCAGATGGCTTTCCTGGGGAATTCTACCAAACTTTCAGAGAGGATTTAATACCTATCCTTTTCAAGCTATTCCAAAAAATTAGGGAAGAAGGAACACTTCCTAACACATTCTATGAGGCCAACATCACGCTGATACCAAAACCTGACAAGGACACCACGGAAAAAGAGAACTACAGGCCAATATCACTGATGAACATAGATGCAAAAATTCTAAACAAAATTTTGGCAACCAGAATTCAGCAATTCATCAAAAGAATCATACATCAGGATCAGGTGGGATTCATACCAGGGACACAGGGTTGGTTCAACATCCGCAAATCAATCAACGTGATACACCACATCAACAAACTGAGGAATAAAAACCACATGATCATCTCAATAGATGCAGAGAAGGCATTTGACAAGATCCAACAGCCGTTTATGATAAAAACTCTGAACAATATGGGCATAGAAGGAAACTACCTCAACATAATAAAGGCCATATACGACAAACCCATAGCCAACATCATACTCAATGGGCAAAAACTGAACCCCATCCCCCTGAAAACAGGAACAAGACAAGGATGCCCTCTATCACCACTCTTATTTAACATAGTATTTAACTGGAGGTCCTGGCCAGAGCAATCAGGCAAGAAAAAGGAATAAAAGGAATCCAAATAGGGAGGGAAGAAGTGAAACTCTCGCTGTTTGCAGATGACATGATCTTATATATAGAAAACCCCAAAGAATCCATTGGAAAACTGTTAGAAGTAATCAACAACTACAGCAAAGTTGCAGGGTATAAAATCAATTTGCATAAATCAGTAGCATTTCTATACTCCAGTAATGAACCAACAGAAAAAGAACTCAAGAATACAATACCATTCACAATCGCAACAAAAAGAATAAAATACCTTGGGGTAAATTTAACTAAGGAAGTGAAGGACCTATATAATGAAAATTACTAGGCCTTTCTGAGAGAATTGGATGACGACATAAGGAGATGGAAAGACATTCCATGTACATGGATTGGAAGAATAAACATAGTTAAAATGTCCATTCTACCTAAAGCAATCTACAGATTCAACGCCATCCCAATCAGAATCCCAATGACATTCTTTACAGAATTAGAACAAAGAATCCTAAAATTCATATGGGGCAACAAGTGACCCCGAATTGCTAAAGCAATCCTGAGAAAAAAGAACAAAACGGGAGGCATCACAATCTCTGACTTCAAAACATACTACAAAGCTACAGTAATCAAAACAGCATGGTACTGGTACAAAAACAGGTGCACAGATCAATGGAACAGAATTGAAAGCCCAGAAATAAAACCACACATCCATGGACAGCTTATCTTTGACAAAGGAGCTGAGGGCATACAATGGAGAAAAGAAAGTCTTTTCAACAAATGGTGCTGGGAAAACTGGAAAGCCACATGTAAAAGAATGAAAATTGACCATTCTTTTTCACCATTCACCAAAATAAACTCAAAATGGATTAAAGACCTGAAGGTGAGACCTGAAACCATAAGGCTTCTGGAAGAAAATGTAGGCAGTACACTCTTTGACATCAGTATTAAAAGGATCTTTTCGGACACCATGCCTTCTCAGAGAAGGGAAAAATAGAAAGAATAAACAAATGGGACTTCATCAGATTAAAGAGCTTTTTCAAGGCAAATGAAAACAGGATTGAAACAAAAAAACAACCCACTAACTGGGAAAAAATATTTGCAAGTCATATATCTGACAAAGGCTTAATATCCTTAATATATAAAGAACTCTCGCAACTCAACCACAAAACATCAAACAACCCAATCAAAAAATGGGCTGGAGACATGAACAGACATTTCTCCAAAGAAGATATACTGATGGCCAATAGGCACATGAAAAGATGCTCATCATCGCTGATCATCAGGGAAATGCAAATCAAAACTACACTAAGATATCACCTTACACCCGTTAGAATGACAAAAATATCTAAAACTAATAGCAACAAATGTTGGAGAGGTTGCGGAGAAAAAGGAACCCTCATACGCTGCTGGTGGGAATGCAAACTGGTGCACCCACTATGGAAAACAGTATGGAGATTCCTCAAAAAACTAAAAATAGAACTACCGTACGATCCAGCCATCCCACTACTGGGTATTTATCCAAAGAGCTTGAAGTCAGCAATCCCAAAAGTCCTGTGCACCCCAGTGTTTATTGCAGCACTGTTTACAATAGCCAAGACGTGGAAGCAACCTAAGTGCCCATCAACAGACGAATGGATAAAGAAGATGTGGTACATATATACAATGGAATTCTACTCAGCTGCAAAACAGAACAAAATCATTCCATTTGCAATAACATGGATGGACCTTGAGAGAATTATGTTAAGTGAAATAAGCCAGCGAGAGAAAGATAATCTGTGTATGACTCCACTCATATGAGGAATTTAAAACTATGGACCAAGAACAGTTTAGTGGATACCAGGGGAAAGGTGGGGTGGGGGGTTGGCACAAAGGGTGAAGTGGTGCACCTACAACATGACTGACAAACATTAATGTACAATTGAAATTTCACAAGATTGTAACCTATCAATAACTCAATAAAAAAAAAACTAATAAAACAAAAAAAGAGTCTAAGAGTCTGCATGTGGTCCTCCTCTATGCCAACCCTGACCACACACCTTGCCAATATGTAAATTTTGGAAAAGAGGTCAAGGTAAGGGCAAAGAAGTGGGGTTGCACACAATAATAATAATCACTAACATTTATTAACCTGTACTAAGTGTTTACAATGTTCTGGTAACTGGGCTAAATACTTTTCTTGAATTATTTCATTAAAAAATGGTTAGTGATTATCTGACAAATGAATTTAAAACAGTAAAAAAGAAAGGACAAATGGGTAAGGAGGAAAGGGGGAATCATGCCACCAAAGATTCGTAATGTTCTCATTTCCTTTTCCTCTCCCATCTCTCCCCTTCTCAAGTACTACTCTAGACTTATTTATATTCGTAGCATAATTTTGTACACTATCCCTGCTTTTTGCTGCTCTTTCAGTATGTAAATATTAAATAGGTCATGTCAGGTGCTTGAATTTGAAGATTAGTGATTTGGAACTTTAAGCAGGAGTTGTGATTTAAATAGTTCACTGTTTTGCAAAATATACCATCAAATATTTTGTAAGAAAAGAGATAGAATAAAAGGAAAGAGAGAAGAAAGAGAAATCTGCCAAGGCATTGCTGTAACTTTTAAACCTGTTTTTAAAAACAGTATGGGTAATGTTTCCAAGTGATCAAACTTTTACAGAACTCCTAGATAATAGCAACCTGTGATGATTTAATACACATTCAGTCAAACAGATTACCAAGAATTCATAGGTCTGGAACATGCATAAAATTGGTGGTCTAGGTTTAAAGGAAATAATCTAGAGAAGAAATGAGAACTTAAATAATTAATTCTCCCAAAGACTAGTGAAATATATTTGAGCCTGCAGATTATTGAAGATTGAAAAATTTCATTTTTTATTGTAAAAGAACAAGAAAAAAGAAGAACTTTCTTTTTTAATTAACTGATAGCTACTGAGTACCTACTCTGTGCAAGGCATTATGATAGGCATTATGGAAGAGAGCATATAAAAATGTCTAAGATGCTCTTTGTTTTATCAAGAAGCTCTTAATCTAGTGTTGAAGATAAGGCATGCAAAATAACTACTATACTCCATATAGTATTATGTGAAGAATGCTACATGGATGACACAAAATATTTTGATTTTTTCGTTTTGCCAAATTAGAATATAAATAGAATGTATTATGTAGGTAACATTCCAAATATATGTGTTCCTTTGTATGCTATTCATACATGCTTACCTTTAACAACAGCTGCAATACATCATTAAAACCAGTTGGGATACAGCAAGTCTAGAAAAAGAGCTGCCAGCTATGACACACTAGTGAAAAAAATTACTGATTTCACAGAGGTATATGTGTATGTGTTTCTTTTAATGGAATATACAATGCATTGACTGTTTAGTAGATTCCATTCAGCCAAGTGTATTAGATATATATTTCATTAATTTCCACAATAATCCTATGAGGTCACTACTATTTTTATTCCCATTTTACAGATGAGGAAACTGAGGCTCAGAGAAACTAAGTAACTTGTCCAAAGTTACACAGCTGGTAAATGATAGAGCCAGGAGTGGAACCCAGTCTGTTTAACCCCTAGTCTGCACTCTTGACCATTTGGCTATGCTGTCTTCTTGTGGAACATCCTAATGGAGATGTATAGGAGATATTTAGATATGTGAGTCTGGAGTTCAAGAGAAAGAGTTAGGCTAGAGATACAGATTTTGTAGTCATCAGCATGTGTTATAAATCTTTAGATATAAGGAGACCTCAATAAAAAGATACCAAAAAGGTTTTTCTTGTCAACTGGACTATAAAAACTTCTAGAGATATAGATGAATGAGTCAGGTATCTTCTTATGGCATTTAAAATGTAAATTTAGTAAAATAACTAGAGCTATATTATATAAATATATTGATTTAGTGTATTTTCCCCCTCATATTTCATGAAATAACTTTAATTCTACACATGCAGCTTCACCGTTAGTATCTGCATCATCACCAGAATCTGTTCTTGTCATCTAACTGTTTTCCAGAGCTAATTGTCCTCACTTCTACATACAAAAGTATTTGCAATCATCTTACTCTTAAGGAAATTTTATCTCAAGTCACAAATTCCCATTCACATAACATCACACTTGCAGTTGTGATTTCACATCCCCAGGAGTAATAACTACACTTGTATTGATGTTTGTATTGAATTTGAATTAATATTTTTATGTATATATGAACATATGTATCTACTTGCTCATTTATTTTTAAACTAGCTTTGATGTCGATTATTCATGCAAACATGGTAGTGTTAATTGAAACATAAGGAGTATAAAAGTAGATAGGGCTCCAGTAAAAAAGTAAATGCTTAGAGCAACATGACAACTGTCTAAAGGCAGCAAAGTACATACTTTTCTAAAAGAAACTTCTCATATTTAACTAACATGTATTAAAAATCTACTATTTGGTAGGTGATTTTATCTCTCAGTACCATCCCTATAGTATCATTTCCTTCACTTCTTTTTCTTACAGCTGAGGAATGAGTCTCAGAAAACAAATTTATGAAGGAGAAATAACTTAAAAACAGCAGAGATAGGATTTTAATCCAGATCCAACTCTAAAGCCAATGTTCTTTTTACCTGCTCTCTTTTATGATCAGCAAGTAATACATAGTTGTGAGATGGCTGGCTAATGATCATGGGGCAGAGTTCAGTTAACTGACCTATGTGTAAAAATGGAACAAGTAACTATGGTTTGTAGCACACTGTTTTCATCAACTGTCGCGTCTTCTAAGGGATAGATGTCATATTTCAGTATATGGGAGATTGCTTTTAGAGGGTTCATTTGGGAAAAGAAAGAAGAGAAAAACTAGAAAAAATGGGTGGTGATATCTGAATCAACAGTCATTTTTTATTAAAGTAGGTTGGAGATGGAACCATTTATAGTTCTGGCATTTATCTGACCCTGAATCCCCATGGTTAAGGCTGTTAGGTAAAGATATACATGACACAGAAATCACTTTAACATTTAAAACAGAGCCCATGCGATGTCATAGGTTTTACTACTAACCATTTTTAATATTAATGTAACAAAAGTTTGTTTAGCAGGAACTAGCTAAATTAAAAGTTACATTTATTAGCTTTTGAGTCTTCTCTCATTTTTATTTTGGTTAGTCTAGCTAAAAGTTTATCTTTTCAAAAAACCAACTCTTAGTTTTATCCATTGTTTATATTGTCTTTCTAGTCCTTGTTTTATTTATTCCTGTCCTAGTCTTTATTATTTCCTCCCTTCTGCTAACTTTGGGCTCAGTTTGTTCTTCCTTTGCTAATTCCTTGGGGTGTAGAGTTAGGTGGTTTATTTGAGGTCTTTCTTTTTTCTTAATGTAGGCATTTATCACTTATAACCTTCCCTCCTAGGACTGCTTTTGGTGCATCCCATAAGTTTTGGTATGTTGTGTTTTTGTTTTCATTTGACTCAAGATACTTTCTGTCCTTTTGATTTCTTCTTTGACCCATTGGTTGTTCCGGAATGTATTGTTTAGTTTCCACATATTTGTGAATTTTTCAGTTTTCTTCCCATTATTGATTTCTAGTTTTATACCTTTGTGGTCAGAAAAGGTGCTTTATATGATTTCAGTCTTCTTAAATTTGTTAAGGCTTGCTTTGTGGCCGAACATATGATTTGTCCTAGAGAATGTTCCATGTGCACTTGAGAAGAATGTGTATTCTGGTGCTGTCGGATGGGATGTTCTGTATATGTCTATTAGGTCCATTTGGTCTAAGTGTTATTCAGGTCTGCTGTTTCCTTATTAATTTTCTGTCTGGATGATCTGTCCAATGTTGAAAGTGGCATATTGATGTCCACTACTATTATTTTATTGCTGTCTATTTCTGAACTGGCCCCTTTATCACTATGTAGTGACCTTCTTGTCTCATGTGACTGACTTTGACTGAAAGTCTATTTTATCTGATATAAGTATAGCCATTGCTGCCCTCTTGGTTACCATTTGTATACAATATCTTTTTCTGGGGCCGGCCCGGTGGCGCAGCGGTTAAGTGCACACATTCCACTTCAGCAGCCCAGGATTCACTGGTTCGGATCCCAGGTGCGTACATGGCACCACTTGGCAAGCCATGCTGTGGTAGGTGTCCCACATATAAAGTAGAGGAAGATGAGCATGGATGTTAGCTCAGGGCCAGTCTTCCTCAGCGAAAAGAGGAGGATTGGCAGCAGTTAGCTCAGGGCTAATCTTCCTCAAAAAAAAAAGAAAAGAAAAAAATATCTTTTTCCATCCCACATTTATTAACTTTTAAATCCAAAGCTTTAGATTTTTTCTGATTTTTTTCCCTCATACTTATAAAAACAAGTACCCATTCAGTGCAAATCATAAAATGGACACTTAATAAATGTTAAAAGAAATGATATGTTTTCTAAAAGTGGCAACATTTGCCCACCTAGAAGAGGATTGCTCTGCTTATACCTATAAATGCTGTTAGCTTTTACTTAGAGAGAATCCACCAGATGGCAACCTCATCTACATGTGAAACATGATGTGCAATCCTCTGCAACCCATTACAGGTCCCTTGAGCCAGGTGCTCCCTGATTACTGGCTAATTTCTATAGTGATCCCAGTAAATGGGTACGAGGTAGTCACTTGGCAGTGATTGTTGGAAGATAGAGGATGTGTAGAGTTGGGACATATTTAGCATCAAGTGTGAAATATTTTTAGTAACATTCTTTTTAAATTAATATTGAAAACAAAAACAACAGTATTTATTTCCATGTTGCCCTCTAAACATATTTCTAATTTGAAGCTAAAAGGAACCATATTCAGTTCTCCATTGTACAAAGCTGCAGAAAGCAGTATTTCTTCATGAATCACAAGTTATTCTAGTTGGATTCCTTGTACTTAATGGCAGTCTGGTAGCTAGCTGGTTTATTGCTTAAAATGTAATCTGTCTTCCGTATTTCTAAACCTGATAGTATGCAGGGAGTACTGCTGAGGATATTTAACATGTCCCTTACTGTTTTCTGTTTATAAACAACCTGCCCTGAGGTACCATTTAGTTGACGATATTGCTTATACTTAGCAAATACTTTGTACTTTTCCATACAAATAAGTCCATGGTCAAGGTGAAAGTCATTGATGGGTTGATTACATGAACTGCAAATTTCTGAAAATATGCGTGATGGTAAATGTTCCAGGAAAAGGGAAAAAAATGGATTTGTTGAAATTTTTATTCCTGAATATATAGAGTTCTAATTGCATCTGACATTTCATTAATAAATCCACTTCTAAAGCAACATGTTTCACCTACATTAAAGTACAGCTGTATAAGACATCTGTTTGAATTAAATACCTATAATACCTAACAGATTGCCTTTTTCTTATGACTGTAATTGACTTTACTTTGCATCTGTATATTTTCCAAAATCCATTTTTGAAAAATATGCTTTTTTCCCTCAGTTTCCTGAGTATTTTTAATAACTTTATTGAGGCATATTTTACATATCATATAATCCACCCATTTCAAGTGTACAATTCAATGATTTTTACTAAATTTAACTCTTCAGGATATTTGTAAAATGGTATAGCTGTACCTTGATGCTGTTCGTGATTATGTGACAAATACTCTGCATTTTGGCAGCTCATCTATCTTTGGTTCCTAACATGCCTGCTTTTAGATATTGTTTACATAAATGAAGGTCAGAAAAGCTGACTCATATGTGTCTGAAATTTTGTTAGTGTCAGTGTCTTAGTGCCCCATCTTCTAGATTTGGGAGGACACACTCACATTACATCAAGAGTTGGAATTTTGGCTTCATTGCCATATAATACTAACAAACCTAACCCTCAGTACTACCCAGACCATTGGAGCAAGTGACCATTATTTTAACTTAACATATATGCAGTACTGACATTACATTTAAAGTATTTTACAACAGATAAAAGGCTGTGCTTGCTTTTGAAGGATTTACACACTAATTGAAAAAGTGATCTAGGTATAAAGAACCCCTTGAGAAAGATTATTAGACTCTATTCATATTCTGCCCTTTTCTTTCCTAATTTCTCTTTTTCATCCTATGACCTTCTGTTCTCTTGTTCTGCCATCTAGATTTGCCCACATGAGTCCAAGTTCAAACCATGTCAGTAAAGCGTGCATCAAAACGGAAGTCCAGGGGCTGGCCCTGTGGCCAAGTGGTTGAGTTTGCGCGCTCCACTTAAATATTAGCTCCCTTCTTCATGTGTTTGGGTCAAAGACTCTATTCTAAAATAGTAGAAAAATGTCCAGGAAAGTATTACTGTTGTTTCTTGCATTGATGGTAGCCAAGGACTGACATTTCCCTCAGTTGGAAGAGTTTCTTTGACTTTGATTCAAGAATTCACCCTGTATTTGCGTAAATAAATTCCTGAGTTTGGGGAATTTATGCCTATGTACATAACAACTAAAATGCTGAACAAACTGTCAAAAACATCTATTTCAACACTGTGGAAATTGACCCAGGAATACAACAAACTGAGAACTTGTGAACTTTGGGTAGGAACAGAACAAGTCTATGGTGTTCTTGCCTAGGTGTGATGGTTAATTTTATGTGTCAACTTTATTGGGTTAAAGGATGTCCAGATAGCTGATAAAACATTATTTCTGGGTGTGTCTGTGAGGGTGTTTCTGCAGGAGATTAACATTTGAATCAGTAGACTGAGTAATGAAGACGGCCTTCACCAATGCGGTTGGACATCATCTAATCCATTGAGGGCCAGAAAGGCAGAGGAAGAGCAAATTTGCTCAGCTTGAGCTGGGACATCCATCTTCTCCTGCCCTCAGATGTGGCATTCCTGGTTCTCGGTCCTTCGGACTCAGACTGGGACTTAGACCATTTGCTCCCCTGTTTCTTAGGCCTTCGGGTTTGGACTGGAATTACACCATCGGCTTTCCTGGACTTCCAGCTTGCAGACAGCAGATCGTGAGACTTCTCAGCTTTCATGATTGTGTGAGCCAATCTCTTTCTATATATCTATATCTATATCTATATTTATATCCTATTGGTTCTGTTTCTGTGAAGAATCCTAACTAATGCACTGGGCTTACTCCAGCTTCCCACTCACAACCACCACCCCCTGCCCCAACTCTCTTGGCACAGTAGTTCAACCAAGGTGAGGCAGGCTGTAAAATAAAAACCAGCAGCACTACTGCTGCTGCTGCAGAAGGGAACTTACTTGACTTAGAGCATTGTTGGTTAAAGTAGTGATCTAAGTGGCAAGTAGATAAGAAGGGCTTCTAGCCTGAGATTGCAAGACTGTTGGGGGCAGGCAGTGGACAAACAGACTAACAGGGGTTGTAACAGAGAATTCCAGGAAGTGAAGCAGCCATGGTGGACTTGATAAGCAATCTATATATCCCGTACACATGCCCACACATCCCAGGCCTACAGTGTCTATGTGAGTGCATAGAAGAGAAGCAGGAGAGACCAGCAGAAAGTGAAGTTGGAGTAGACATGAAAGCAGTTTGAAGTCCGAATGTGTTCCCCAGTCCACACACAGATCCATCAGCAAATAATGGATGCATACTGGGTGGAGGTGTTTGAGCAAAACCTTGGAGTAATCTTTATTCCAAGCGAGGCAGGCGCAGGAGTAATCCCCAGGAAGCTAGTCTTTAAAAATAAAAGCAAGGGAAAAGAATCTGGAGCAGAAACATCAGCAGCCACACATTGTAGTGGAGACAGAGGTCATAAATGTAGTTCAGGCAAGTTAGTAAACAAGCAAAAATAAAAAACCTTCAGGAGCCAAAATCAAAATTCAGAGTTGTTACAGTATGTTATCTAAAATGTCCAATATTCACCAAAAAATTATAAGACTTGTAAATAGACAAAAAAGTAAAGAAATTGATTCAGCAATTTAAATCTTCCCACACACACAAAAAAAGGCCAGGCCCATGTGGCTTCTGTGGTAAATTTGATCAAATATTTAAAGAAAAAACATCACACCAATCCTTTAAAAACTCTTTCAAAAGTAGAGAAGGAGGGAATGCTTCCCAGCATTAGGCCAGTATTACTCTGATACCAAAGACATATATTAAAGACATCAGAGGAAAAGAAAACTACAGACATATCCCTTGTGAAGGCACATGTAAGAAATCTTAAAAAGTATTAGCACACTGAAATCAACAACTTATAAAAAATATTATAAAACATGACAAAATAGAATTTGTTCCATAAATACAAGTTCGCATAATATTAAAAACAAATACACCATATTAATAAAGGACAAAAAACACATAATCATCTCAATAGACACAGAAAAATCATTGACAGAATTCAATACCCTGTCATGATAAAAACAGTTAACAAATTATGATTAGAAGGAAACTTTCCTAACCTGATAAAGAGCATTTGTGAAAAACCTTTAGCTAAAATCATATGTAATCATGAAAGACTGAGTACTTTTCCTCTAAGATCAGAAACAAGACAAGAGTGTCCACTGTGATCATTTCTATTCAACATTATACTGGAGATTTGAGCCAGTGCATCAACAGGAAAATTATTTTAAAGTCATTCAGATTAGAAAGGAAGGGGTAAAAACTGCTAATTTGCAGATGACATGATGTTATATTTAGGAAATCCTAAGGAATACACACAAATACACAACTACTAAAATTAAATGAATTTAGCAAGGTCACAAGACACATGATCCATATACAAAAATTAATTATATTTCTATACACTAGCAAAGAATAATAAAACGCAATTAAGAAAACTATTATGAAAATATTCCTAATAACATCAAAAAGAATAAAATACTGAGGAACAAATTTAACAAAAGAAATGCAAAACTTGTATACTGAAAACTGCAAAACATTGCTAAAATAAATTTTAAAAGATCTAAATAAATGGGAGAGACATTCCATGTTAATGGATTGGAAACCTCATTATGGCTGAGATTGTAAGTTTCCCCAAATTGACAAGGTAATCCTAAAATTTATATGGAAATCCAAAGGTCCTAGAATAGCCAAAATAAATTTGATAAATAACAAAGTTAGGAGATTTACATTGCCCAATTTCAAAGCTTATAATAAAGCTATAGTAATTGAACCAGTGTGGTAGTGGCAAAAGGATGGGCATGTAGATCAATGGAATAGAATTGGGAGTCCAGAAGTAAACCCATATGTGTGTGATCAAATGATTTTTCACCAAGGCTCCAAGACAATTCAATGGGAAGAGGATAGTCCTTGCAACAAGTGGTTCAACTGAATATCCATATTATGCCAAAAAATTAATTTAGACCCTTATATTATAAACAAAAAATAAGCCTAAATAGATCATAGACTTAAATGTAAAAACTACAACTATAAAAATTCTAGAAGAAAATATTTTTGTTTTAACCTTTAGTTAAAACTTTCTTAGATATGATATCAAAAGCACCAGCAACCATGACAAAAAAAATAAATTGGACTTCATCAAAATTAAAAACTTTTGTGTTTCAAAGGATACCATCAAGAAAGTGAAAAGACAACCTACAGAATGGGAGAAAATAATTTGCAAATCATTTAACTGTTAAGGGACTTAATCTAGAATATATAAAGAACTCTTACAACTCAACGATGAAACTACAAATAAAAAGTGGGCAAAAGATCTGAATAGTCATTTCTCCAAAGAAGCTGTCGGGGAAGTGGGAGAATTCCCCCCACTGCTTTTCCTTAAGGTTCTCATGGCTGGTCAAATAATCAAAGAGGCAGGTTGGCAAGAGAAAATCAAACAAAATTTAATAGCAAGTAGACATGGGAGAAACCCAGAGGAAACTGAGTAACCCAACCCTCTGGCTGAGTCCACCTGTTTAAGTATCCTCAGCTACAGACAAGGAGGACATAGTGATCTGGGACTTCAAAGGGGAGGAAGACAATCTACTTAGAGATGGAATGCAAATGTTTGTTAAACAGGTTTTGCTAGGCCCAAAAAATGGGTTTGTTGGTGTCCTTTTATGACACCTATTTTACATCATACTGTAGCTATCACCGATATGAGCTTCTTCCTGGAACAGGCCTTCTATGTTAAAGTCCTTTAGGCAGTTTGAGGGGGGAAGGTCTGATGCTCTTCCTGAGCCTTTTGAGGCTTCATTGTCTTCAGCTAGAGATAGTCTGCAGACCAGAGTGGCACATCTTGGGGCGGCCTGCCCTCAACCCCATCAGTTCCCTCCTCTGAAACTTCCCTGAAAGTTTCACACATTAAAAGCTGAGCTGGTGGCTGTGGAGAGAAAAATCGAGCTGGTAGCCAGGTTGTAAGAAATCTGCAAAGAGAGAAAAGAACATAGATTAGAATGGTGATAAACAAGCAGAAAAGAACAAATCGTAGCACATTTCCCCACACTCCATTAAAACAGTCTCCCAATCCTGGAAATAAGTCTGTCCAATAAAATGTGTGAGCTTCATTTATCTGATGGAAAATGTCAATCTTTTCTTTTAATAGATGTAAGTTAGATTCTACTTGCCCAGTTTCATTCACATAAAAGCAACATTTTTCACCAATGATTGCACAGGCTCCTCCGTGCTGGGCAGTCAGTGTATTCAGAGTACATCGATTTTGGAGTACCACAGAGGCTAGGCTGTTAATCTCTGACTGGAGTATTTTCAAAGATTGCATGGTGGTGGTGAACTCTTGTTCCATCACCATGGAGAGATTTAAGATTGCCTTTTCCAACTCGTAATCAACAAAGCTGGGCAAAAAGACTCAATGCTGAAATGAACTTGGAGTTGGGATACGCAAGTGGATTCTCCACGATTTCCCGACAGGCACGCTTATGTGGCACAATCTTATGAACAAAGGAACCCAGGTTTGCAATGTGGCTGGCATTTAGGGTAGAGTATTTGGTGACAGAAGGGGCCAGGTATCCGAGTCCACAGCGTCCTGACCAATTAGGTGGGAATCCTTTATATACTTTGTTGCCACATAAAATAAAAAGACCAGTGTGGTTTATAGACAAGGTTAGAACTGAATCTGTAGTTCCCACGGCCTGGAGTATTCCATGACCTATGCCACTGGTACTGTTAGTGCCTAAGCGTCTCCATTTTCCATGCGCTCCTGTCAATCTGTGAGAACAGAACAGATTGCGGAATAGCTGGTACAAGAGGCCTGCAGTCTGATTTTGGCAGCTATAAAGCTTGATCTTGTCACTTGACCAAGTGAGTCCAGATTTTTGATCCACCCATACATAGTCTGTGGCACTGGGCAGCTTAACCATGCGGGCAGCTGCAATACCCCAAGTTGTACATGGGTGGCTCGTAAGCCTTCCAGAGCATTTGGTGATTTGGCAGATGTTTGTGCCAAAGGGAGTAGTGTTAGAGTCACTTATAACTCCCTTTAGAGGCTTGAGGATACCACCTGTGCAACTAAACCACAGGGTTTGATTACAGTATTGTCCTGGTATGTCACCCAGGAAAGGTCCAGTGTCATGTTTACTTTCAATGCTGAGGGAAAATCTTTCACTTATTGTCTTTACCTGGGCAAGGGAGAGTCCTGGAGCTTCTATAGAGTCTTTCTGGGGCCTAAATGACTCACCAGGAGAAGAGGCAGAGTGAAGTTTCCCTTGTTGTGCATACCATACCCTGCTGTTCATCCATCTTCCATACTTAGTCCACTAGGTGTTCACTTCAGCAGGAACAAAGACCAGTTCAGGTTCTTTTGTGCTATCTAGCTGTTGACATAACCAACAGTCAGACTGATTAGTTAGCGTGGCCAAGGCTTGGTAAACTGGCATAAGGGGGTGTTTGGTCTGTGCTTGACTTGTTGAAAAAGAGAGGGTTAGTAAAAGCAAGGCACAGGTTAGAAAAAAGCCCATAGTGGAAACTTAAGAGAGGGGAAGTGGACAGATAAAGGCCAGCGCTCTCCAGTCAGCTTTTTTTTTAATAAGTGATTAAAGAAATATAAATATTTGCTAATAGTTTGTGTGTGTGTGTTTTTGAGAAATGCAAGGGAGAGAAAATAGGTGAAAGCAAGATTTCTTGATCCGTGATCTTGGGAAAAGCTGTCTACTTCGTGATGTCAGCTACTTCTGGGGCTTGGGAATTGGCCCTGGAAATCCTTAGTTTAAGGTCGCCCATGGGGACTACCTCCTAGTTGTCTTGAGAGCGATGTCCTGGGTCTATTTTGGCGTGGCTGGCATGGATCCAGGAAGATTTTTACTTTATTTTGATGGCAGTGTAGGTAGTCAGTAGGACTTCATAAGGTCCTTCCCAGCGAGGTAACAGCGCATTTTTTCTTCTAAAGACCTTGATGTACACCCAATCTCCTGGTCGAAAGGGATGGCAAGGCTTGTCAGAAGGTGGGGGCCACGCCTCTTTTACCTGTTGACAATATGCTTCAAGTATACTAGTTAATTTCTGTATATAGCTAGTCATAGCATCAAATTGTTCACTTAAGTTCCCATAATATTCACTTAATCCAGGAATGGAAGGTTTAGAGACGCCAGTAGGCATCAGGCATCCAAAGACTATTTCAAAAGGAGTCAATCCATGTCTCCTATTTGGAATATTTTGAATCTTCATAAGGGCCAAGGGCAGAGCTTCTGGCCATTTAAGTCCAGTTTCTTGGCAGACCTTTCCTAAAGCCCTTTTTATATCTAGGTTTTTACGTTCCACTTGCCCTGATGACTGGGGGTGATGTGGGGTATGAAATTTTAATGAGTACCCCAGAGTTTTTGCAAGCAAGTGGTTTATTTCTGCTGTAAAATGAATCCCTTGATCTGATTCAATCCATAAAGGAATGCCAAAACGAGGAATAACTTCAGTTATTAATTTCTTTACCACTGTTGTGGCATCTGCATGTCTAGTTGGATAGCATTTAGTCCATCCACTAAACATGCAGATGATAACCAAGCAGTGAGAGTAGCCTAAAGCTGGGGGCAAGTCTAGAAAGTCCATTTGGAGTGCCACAAAGGGTAGTGAGGGCCTGGGAGGACTTCCTGGGGTATGCTGGTTTCTACCAGAAACTTGGTAAGATTTGCAAATAGTGCACTGGGAAATAATTTGGTCAGAAATTTTATGGATGCCAGGGCAAAACCAATTGTCTTTTAGTTCCTTAACTATCCCCCATTTGCATATATGTCCCCTTTGGTGAGAGATAAGTGCAAGCCAAAAAGTCAAAGGAAATGGAGCCACAGGAAGTCCATTTGGCCCAACATATAATCCATCTTATAATTGTTTGGCACCCTTTTGTATCCAGTTGTCTTTTTCAGATTGTAGGGCATTTGCCTGATAGTTAATAATATCAGTCAGGGGTAAAGGCAGGTTTAAAAATTGGGTGGAAAAAGGATAATGGGGTCCGTTGTGAGCTGCCTATTTAGCAGCTCTGTCAGCCCTGTCATTTCCTAAAGATATGGCATCACTCTCCTTCGTATGGGCTGAACAATGAACAATGGCAATTTTGGAAGGCAGGTGAATAGCTTGTATTAAGACTGCAATTAAATGTCCATTAGCAATAGGAGTTCCTGCAGAAGTTAAGAATCCATGAGATTTCCAAATTGTGCCAACAGCATGGCAGACTCCAAAAGCATATCTGGAGTCTGTGTAAATAGTGGCAGTTTTCCCTTTTGCTAATGTGCAAGCTCTAGTAAGACCTATGAGTTCAGCAGCTTGGGTTGATTTTACTGTGGGCAGTGAATAAGCTTCAAGTGTTTCATGTGAGGAAACTGTGGCATAACCAGTTATTATGTTTCCCCGGAAATTTCGCTTACAGGAGCCATCACAAAACAGAAGTAAATCTGGATTATCTAAAGGGATGTCTGAGAGATCCTCTCGTGGCTTTGACACCATTTCTATAGTTGCTAGGCAATCATGTGGGATGGAGTGGGGCTCTCCATCATCAGGGAGGGGCGGAGAAGTAGCTGGATTTAAAGTGTTACAACGATGTAAGATGATGGAAGGGTTGGTTAAAAGAGCCTGCTCATAGGTGGTCTGTCGCCGTGTAGAGAGGTGTTGTGTCTTATGTGATGAGGATTTTTAGGCTGCTTCATTTTAAAATGGCTTATGATGAGGATTTTTAGGCTGGTTAGTTTTAAAACTACAGATGAGATTCAGGCTCCAAGGAGTGGAATTTGTTTGCCCCTTTGTTGGGAAACATTTACATTTCTAAGGGAAACCTCTATCTGTGAAGATGCCTCCCTCTCCGTGCCAGGAAGAAGGGGGGATGGTCTTATCTCTAGAAGCTCTTAATCAATGCCAGAGGCAAGAACTTAAGTTGGTTACTGTCTGGCAACCTCATGTAACTGACCCCCACCCCCGCCCCACACACACAAATCCTCCTTTGTCTTTAGCAGAGGATAAAATTCAAGCGGTGACTTCTGCCATTTACTCAATCCGGTTTGATTCTTATCTAAAAGTTGTGGGACCACCAAATGGCCAGGCCATACGGGCACTGATACCATTTTAACTTTTTTACATATTCTTTGTCTTGTAAAGAGATAACTCACATACCTATGCCTTAAATTTAGCCCTAACCCTCAACTCAGGGCAGCAGCAGGAGCTCTGACTGCCCGTGGGTCCTGTCCCCACGCACCAGCTCTGCATGCCCATGGGTCCTGTCCCCATGCCAGCGGGGGCAGCAGCAGCGGCTCTGCCTGCCCATGGGCTCTGTCCCCATGCCAGCGGGGGCAGCAGAAGCGGCGGCAGCAGAAGCTCTGACTGCCCATGGGTCCTGTCCCCATGCTATTCCACACTATTCTCTAAATAAAAGAGCACTACTGCCAGATCTTAAGAGTCTAAGAAATCTTTCTTTCGACTCCTCGGCTCACCGACCCCACATCATTTCGTACTTGCAAGATAGCAGACACAGCATGGGGAACATAGAGATGAATGGGAGAACCTCATGTTAAAGTACTGGCTTTGTCAATCAGGGTGGCAGCTGCAGCCACCGCGCGTAAGCATGGGGGCATACCTGATGCCACAGGGTCTAGTAGGCATGAGAAATATGCTGCAGGATGTATTTGTGAGGCAAAGGATTGTCCTAGAATGCCTGCAGCAATTCCATTATTTTCATGGCAGTATAGGTGAAAAGTTTGTCAAAATTAGGTAAGCCAAGAGCTGGAGGCATGGACAAAGTTAACTTTAAGGCTTCAAAGGAGGTTAATGCCTCTGAAGGCTAGGAAATAGGCTCTGGAGTGATATCTGGGAGAAGAGCATACAGGGGTTTAGCAAGGGCTGCAAAATTAGGAATCCATTGGTGGAGGTAACCAGCTGCTCCTAGAAATTTACGTAACTTTTTTCATTTTGGGGAGAGGGATGGACAAAATTGACTCAAGGTGTTTTGGGGTGAGTTTTTGAATGCCTTGAGATATCTCATGCCCTAAGTAGGTAACAGCCGTTTGCACCCACTGAAGTTTAGATCTGGAGGCTTTATGGCCTCGTTCAGCGAGTGCCTTCAGGAGAATGAGGGAGTCTGTAAGGGCTCCCTGCTCAGTTTGATTACAGAGTAGAAGGTCATCCACATATTGAACAAGAGTGGAGCCTTGAGTAAAGGCTACAGAATCCAAATCAGCTTTAAGGATTTGGGAAAATATTGAGGGGGACTCACAATATCCCTGAGGTATGCGAATCCATGTTAATTGTCTCCCTTTAAATGTAAATGCAAAAAGAAACTGTGAGTCAGGGTGCGATGGGATTGAGAAGAAAGCAGAGCAGAGGTCAACTACTGTAAACCAGTCTGCATCAGCAGGTATTGAGGTGAGGATGACAGCTGGATTGGGGACCACAGGATGCCGAGGGATTACAAAAGAGTTTATGGCTCTGAGGTCTTGTACAAATCTATAGATCTGGTTCCCGTCTGAGTCAAATTTGCCTTCTCTTTTTACTGGCAAGATTGGAGTGTTACAGGGTGAGGAAGTAAAAACTAGTACACCCTGTTGCAAAAGGGAGTCTATTATGGGTTCAATTCCTCGCTCTGCATCTCTAGAGAGCGGGTATTGGGCTACTGATAGAAATGGTTTATTCTTCTTCCAAATAATGTGCACGGGTTCTGCACTAAGCAACAATCCTACTTCATTTGCATGTGTAGCCCAAAGACTAATTGGGACATCTTTTAAAGACTCATCCTCTTTAGAGGATTTTAAATCAGGACAGGTTTCTAGCAAGGAAAGTAGGAGGCTTGGAGTTTTGTCAGAGGGCAGGGAGATAAAAACACCTTTTTCATTACAATTTATAGTGGCATTAAATTTACATAACAAATCTCTGCCAAAGAGGTTTGCTGGTGAACAGTCAGAGACCAGAAAGGCATGATGAGTGTTAAGGGGACCTAAAGATACTGGAGTCGGCTGAGATATGGGCAGTGAAAGAGGCTGCCCAGAGACTCCCACAGCTTGAGTAGACTCAGAGGTGACAGGTACAGATAAATCCTTTGAACGGATAGTAGAGAAAGTCGCACCAGTATCAACTAAAAAATCCAGTTCCCAATCCTCTATTTTAAGTTTAATGGTAGGTTCAGGGGTGCGACTGAGGATCGACTGACCCCATCATTTAAGGGAGAAATGCCCCTCAGGAGGAGAAAAATGAGCCTTCTGGGGCTTCTGGGGCCAAGCGGGCACATTTTTAAAATTTTCCCTTCTCTTAAGAGCAGGACATTCTCTTTTCCAATACCCTGGTTTCTTGCAATACCTGCAATTGTCTGGGGGTCAATAGGGACGCCTCTGAGTGGGCTCTAGTTTACTTTCAGAGTTGCCTTTTTGCTTCTCAAAACATTCAACTTGTAAAGCAAGAAGAGTTGTCTTTAGTTCTCTTTTTCTTTTGCTTTCCTGCTGACTATTTTCAAAGAATTGTGTAGCAGCCTCCATTATTACGCTTAATGGTTGCCCTGACCAACCAACCACACTATTTTTTTTATTGAGTTAATGATAGGTTACAATCTTGTGAAATTTCAGTTGTACATTAATGTTTGTCATTCGTGTTGTAGGTGCACCACTTCACCCTTTGTGCCCACCCCCCACCCCGCCTTTCCCTTGGTAGCCGCTAATCTGTTCTCTTAGTCCACATTTTTAAATTCCTCATATGAGTGGAGTCATACACAGATTATCCTTCTCTAGCTGGCTTATTTCACTTAACATAATTCCCTCAAGGTCCATCCATGTTATTGCAAATGGAATGATTTTGTTCTGTTTTGCAGCTGAGTAGTATTCCATTGTATATATGTACCACATCTTCTTTATCCATTCATCTGTTGATGGTGTAGGGGAGGAGGACATTTCCTCTCCTCAAATGGGGGTTCGTCTAGCTGGAGAACGAATTAAATTCACATGAGACAGAATAGCAAGAGAAAATTAAACAAAGCTTTATGAGGAACCATGGCCCGGGGCCTTTCTTCCCAAAGGAAGAAAGGGCACCGAAGAAGTGGGGTGCACATAGTGGTTATATAGCCCCCAAACGGGGTGTTTCACATGTGATTGAAAAGTCCCTTTTACAATAGTTACGAGGCTGCTCTGTCAGCACAGCGCTTGATGGAAACGGCAGATAGGTCTGCTGTCTCAGTGAGCGCCGCAGGGTGGCAGGTGTGTTGCCTCGGGCTGGGGGGTGTCACAGATGAGCGCCACAATCAGTTCCCAGCCTAAAGAAAGATGCTTAATCTTTAAGGAGATGCCAACGTTGGGAGGGGGAGGGAAGTCAGTTACAGGAGGTTACCAGACTAGCACAATAAAATGCAGATTTTAAGTCCTTGCCTTTGGTATTGATTAAGAGTTTTTGGAGAGTAGGTCATCTCCTTTCTTCTTCCTGGTACAGAGAGGGAGGCAGCTTTTACAGATAGAGATTTACCTTACAAATGTAAATGTGTCCTAAGGAAGGGCAAGTTCCATTCCTCAGAGCCTCCTTCCCTGTCCCAGTTTATCAAAAGCAATCAGCCTCAAATAATCCTGATGCCAAAGAGACATATCTTGGGGTGGCCAATTCTAGGTCCCCACAATGGGCACTTAGGTTGCTTCCATGTCTTGGCTATTGTAAATAATGCTGCAATGAACATTGGGGTACATAGGAGTTTTGGAATTGCTGACTTCAAGCTCTTTGGATAGATACCCAGTAGTGGAATGGCTGGATCGCATGGTAGTTCTATTTTTAGTTTTTTGAGGTATCTCCATGCTGTTTTCCATAGTGACTGCACCAGTTTGCATTCCCACCAGCAGTGTATGAGGGTTCCTTTTTCTCCACAACCTCTCCAACATTTGTTACTATTAGTTTTAGATATTTTTGTCATTCTAATGGGTGTAAGGTGATATCTTAGTGTAGTTTTGATTTGCATTTCCCTGATAATTAGCGATGATGAGCATCTTTTCATGTGCCTATTCCAACCACACTATTTTGAATTTGTTTTTTTATATCAGGAAGAAAGTTTCCAACTAAAGCAGAAATTAGCAGATTCCTATGTTCTGGGGCTTCCGGGTTTAATGCAGTGTGCCTTTGAAAAGTTTCTATAAAACGTTGCACAAAGGCTTTTGGATGTTCCCCTTCATTCTGAGTGCGTAATTCAACTTTTGACCAATTAACTTTGGGAGGAAATGCCTCTAAAATCGTTCCTATTAAACCTTGAATATCAGCCTCTAGTTGTGCCACTTCCTGCTCATTTGCAGGAGGGCCTGGGAGAGGGTCTGGCCATCTATTTCCCTTGTGAGGGGGCTCTGGCCTGTCTGATAACTACAGTATAATCATGGGCTGGGAGAACGGCCCTTAGCAGCCAGTCAAGGTCTCTGTGGGTGGGGTTATGAATAGCCACTAATCTTTCTAATTCCTCTCTAAATTTAGTAGGATCTTCTGACAATGGAGGCAGGAGAGTTTTATAATTCAATAAAGCAGCTGCTGTCCAGGGGACATGAATTCTCTGCAGTGGAGGTCCAGGATCCATCCGCAATGGACACTGCATAGAAACCCCTGAAGCTGGCACAGCCTGATTACAGAGCCCTGGAAAGTAGGAGGAGTTGTAAGGGACAGCAAAGCGAACCTTTCTGCTTTTCCTGGGCACCTCTACTAAATTCACCTCCTGGCTTTCAGTATTTACACAAGTGACCTGTATGCCTGTCGCTTGGAGGTCAGGCCTGAGTGACCCCTGTAAGTCTTCTAGAGAGAGAGAAGTTAAAACAGGCAATTGAATGCCCTTTGGTGAAGCTGACATTCTAGGATCTAGGGGAACTGGCTGGGGAGCTAAGTCCTGAGTGGGAGGGTTTGAACCAGGGGCCCAGAGATCTAAAAGATCTTCTGGGGAATCAGCGACAGGGAGTTGGGGATATAGGGGAGCATAGGAGGGAGGAGAAGGAGAATTTTCATTAAGTTTGCTTTGTAATTTTTGCTCTAAGTCTGACTTCTGTTCTTTCAACTTATTAAGAGATTCCTTAAGGCTAGCCATTATACTTTCTTGGGTTTTCTTATCAATTTGATCTTCCCATAAATACCAATAAGGCAGCTGCTTGTTATGAGAGCTCTCTAAAATAGTTTTTAAATATAGAAGTTTTTCCAATTCAAAAGATCCGTTGTCTGGCCAATGACGAATAGGATCTCCATGTGTATATATATTCCAATCATGACTCAACCCAATAAGCCTTTTTAAGGAAAGACCCAGAGGTAACTTTCCAGGCTTAGAATAAATCTTTACCATGGATGCAAGAGGCGTCCCTGGAGAGGGTGCAGATGATGCAGCCCCCATGAGCCGAAAGTTCACTCCCAGAACTAGTTAGAGAAAGGAAAGCCCTTCGTTGCACAGGCGGTAAGGATGGTGTACTGAAAATGGTGTCTCCGGTCTCCCACGAAAGTGTGGGATGCCTCCAGTCACAGACCCGCTAATCTGTGACACCGGGCAGGCACTACTGCAATGGGATTTTTCCAGCACTATCAAGCAACGAAGGTTGAGATGACAAAAGGCCCTTAAGGACTGGGCCCTTTATGACAAACTCCCCTGAGAGCTTGGCACAGCCAGACAGAGAGATAGCTCAGAACCCCAGGCTATTTGACTGGCCACCAAGGTGCACCCCGGTAAATGCACCTTCTGTATGGTGGAGACCAAGGAGAATATTCTCACTCGTCAAGAAGCCAAATTCTCAGGACACGGAACAAGACGGAAGGAAAAACCTCATCCGGTTTTTTTCTTATATGCACAATGACAGCTTTAGCTAAACCTTGGGTCTCTTGGAACCAGAATAACACCTAGGAGGGAGGCGCCACAGGGTTGGGGATTGTGTGTGCTTTACAGAGTACCTCGTCGTTGCATGGACATTTTCTTGAAGTTGGTGGGGGACCTGTGTCATCTACCCTGTTCCGTGACCAACTTATCCTTCCATGGGACACTTTTTTTGAGGTGGCAAGCACCCTAGTGGCTCTTAACTGCTAGACCCATGCCCACCAAATTTGCAGCGTTCTTGGCTTCCAAGATGCCCTTGGCAATAGCTTTCACTTCATGTGCATATTAACCCACAGCAGAGTTTGTCTAGTTAGACGCCGGTCTGGTGAGACCGCAAACTCACCAGCCTGTGGGGCCGGCCCGGACAACAGGCTTATAGGGCCTATGCCTGCGTCCTACCCTATGGTATTTCCTTCTTATGACACATGACACAAAAGACAGAGGGAAAAGAAAAAACCACAGTGGCTATCTCTGGGAGGAAAAAGGGATCAATAAAGCCAAGAGTACTCTACCCAATTTACCAGAGTCACACAAGAAACTAGTTTCCCAAATATTTTCTCCTGCCAACCTAAATTTAGAAAGAGAAAAAAATTCTCACCACTTGCTTCCACCAGACCCCGCAGATAGAGATTCCAGGAGGCTCACGTGGTAAGAAATCTTACCTTTTGCCGGCTTTCCTCAGGTGACCCGGGATCTCCTTATCCTCAGTGGCCTCAGGGAGGAAAGCAGTTCTTCCAACCGGAGAAGGCAGACGTGCCATACAGTGGGGATCCTGCTGATGATGGCAAAACTGTCGGGGAAGTGGGAGAATTCCCCTCACCGCTTTTCCTTAAGGTTCTCATGGCTGGTCAAATAATCAAAGAGGCAGGTTGGCAAGAGAAAATCAAACAAAATTTAATAGCATGTATACATGGGAGAAACCCAGAGGAAACTGAGTAACCCAACCCTCTGGCTGAGTCCACCTGTTTAAGTATCCTCAGCTACAGACAAGGAGGACATAGTGATCTGGGACTTCAAAGGGGAGGAAGACAATCTACTTAGAGATGGAATGCAAATGTTAAACAGGTTTTGCTAGGCCCAAAATATGGGTTTGGTGGTGGTTTGTTGGTGTCCTTTTATGGCACCTGTTTTACATCGTACTATAGCTATCACCGATATGAGCTCCTTCCTGGAACAGGCCTTCTATGTTAGAGTCCTTTAGACAGTTTGAGGGGGGAAGGTCGGATGCTCTTCCTGAGTCTTTTGAGGCTTCATTGTCTTCAGCTAGAAATAGTCTGCAGACCAGAGTGGCACATCTTGGGGCAGCCTGCCCTCAACCCCATCAAAGCCATACAAATAGCCAATGAGCACATGAAAAATTGTTCAACATAACTAATCACCATGGAGATACAAATTAAAGCCACAGTGAGATACCGCTTCACACCCACTAGAATAGCTATATCTAAAAAGACAAACCATAACAGTGTTGGTGAGGATGTAGAAAATTGCTTGTGGGAAAGTTTCATAAAAAGTTGAACATAAACTTATCATATGACCCAGCAATTCCACTCTTAGGAATCTACCCAAAAGAAATGAAAATATTTGTCACACAAAGACTTGTATGCAAATATTCATGGCATTATTCATAATAGCCAAAAACTGGAAGCAATTCAAATGTGCATTGTTGGTGAATGGATAAACAAAATGTGGTATATCCATAACAATGGAATACTATTCCTCTATAAAAGAGTGAAATAATGATGCATGCTACAACATGGATGAACCTTAAAAACATGCTCAGTGAAAGAATCCAGACATAAAAGGACCCATATTCCCGGATTTCACTTATATAAAATGTCCAGAAAAGGACATTTATAAAGTCAGAAAGCAGATCAGTGGTTGCCTGGGCTTGGGGGGAATGGAAATTGACTGCAGAAGGGTCTATGAGCATTTTTAGGTGTGATGGGAATATTGAAAAACTAGGTTTGGTGATAGTTCCACAATTCCGTAAATGGACTAGAAATCATTGAGTTGTACACTTACAATAGGTCAATATTATGATATGTAAATGATAATAATAAATCTGGAAAAAGTAATACCCACCACATTCCAAAGAAATAACTGATAAGATTCCCTCATCAGTTCATTCATGCCTATGTAATTAATTCTGGTTCCACTTACTCATTGCATCATGGGTGAGCAGTCTGCCTTCAGGAAATACATCTATTTCTGGACTATAAAGAGCTCTGAAAACTAACTCACTCCATTCATTCAGTCTAAAACCTATCTATGCAATGTCAGCTCAGAAGCCTGTAACCAAAAGTCTACTCTTCAAGTAGCAATAGTTCAGAGTATCTGATATAGTTATAGCCATGAGCCTCTGCAATGGCTCTCCTTTGTTGTAGACACAAATTCCAGCCAGTACCTTAGAGCAGAGATTTCAGGCATGCATTAGGAAGCAAAATATGTTTGATAATGAGACTGTGAGGCTATGGTTAATTTATTATAGTCACCAATAATATTAGAATGGAGGGGAGTAAAGTTCTCTATTGGCAGAACGATACAGAATTATTTTGTAAGAGTTTGATCAATGTTTCCCCTGAGTGTAAGAACATGTTTAACAGCAAAGGCATTGACAAGTCTCCAGTGCCTTTACGTAAATTGTATAGTTTCTGAAATATTTACATGGCTACCTGAAAAACAACACTTGGTTATCAAATTAATCAAAATGTTTTAAAATAACCATAGGAGAAGGTAACATGATTATAGAAAATGAAGTTTTCTTGTAATCTTATAATCTATAATTTCTGCGTTTGTTCTTTGTACCTTTGGGTGCATTTTTTTTTAAATCAAGGACATGATAAAGGCAATAAAATGCAGATAGAATTATTCTTGTAATATGTGAAATCTCTATCAGGCAGATTACACAGGAGGTAAATATAACCTCTTTTTACTCCTTGATAAAAGTTTGAAGACCGGGGCTGGCCCCGTGGCCGAGTGGTTAAGTTCGTGCGCTCTGCTGCAGGCGGCCCAGTGTTTCGTTGGTTCGAATCCTGGGCGCGGACATGGCACTGCTCATCAGACCACGCTGAGGCAGCGTCCCACATGCCACAACTGGAAGAACCCACAACGAAGAATACACAACTATGTACCGGGGGGCTTTGGGGAGAAAAAGGAAAAAATAAAATCTTTAAAAAAAAAAAAAAAAAAAAAAAAAAGTTTGAAGACCAGTTTATCATCTTTTAAAATTCTTTACTTTAAAATAATTATAGATTTATAGGAGTTTGCGAAGAAATATACAGGGAAGTTCTGTGTACTCTCCCATGAGCTTTTCCCAATGTTAACAAATTACGCAACTATAGTACAATATCAAAACCAAGAAATTGATATTGGTACCATCCATAGAGCTTATTCAGATTTCAACAGATATACATGCACTCATTTGTGTGCATGCGTGTGTGTGTGTGTGTAGCTATATGCGATATTATCTCATGTGTAGCCTTGTGTAACTACTACCACAATCAAGATACTCGACTGTAACATCACCACAGGACTCCTTCATGTTACTCATTTATGTCACACCAATCTCCTCCCCTTCCATCCCTAATTCCTAGCAACCACGATTCTCTTCCCCATCTCTATAATTATGTTATTTTGTGAATGTTACGTAAAAAGAATCACACAATATGTGAGCTTTTAAGGTTGGCTTTTTTTCACTCAGGCAGGATGATGCCCTTGAGATCCATCCAAGTTGTTACATGTATCAATAATTCATCCTTTTTTACTGCTGAGTAGTATTCCATGGTATGGATGAACCACAGTTTATTTAACCTTTCACCCATTGATGGGCATTTGAGTAGTTTCATTTTTAATTGTTATGAATAAAACTACTGTAAACATTAAGGTACAAGTTCCTGCATGAAGATAAATCTTCATTTCTCTGGGATAAATACCAAGAGTATAATCGCCAGTTCATATGTTAAGCCCATTTTTAAATTTAAAAGGAACTGCTAAACTATTTTCCAGAGTGGCTATACCATTTTACATTCCTACCAGCAATGTGTGTTGATCCAGTTTCTCTACATCTTCACCAGCATTTGGTGTTATTACGATTTTTTATTTTAGTCATTCTGATAGGTAGGTGTGTACTGATATCTCATTATAGTTTTAATTTGCATTTCTCTAATGGCTAATGATGTTAAACACATCTTTTCATGTGTTTATTTGCCATCTGTCTATCTTCTTGGATGAAATGTCTGTGCTTGTTATTTGTCCATTTTCTAATTAGAGTGTTTATTTTTTTTATGATGTTGAATTTTAAAGGTTCTTTATACACATTAGATACAAGGTCTATATACATATCAGCTATGCAGTTGCAAATATTTTCCCCCAGACTGGAATTTGTCTTTTCATCCTCTTAACAGAATCTTTCACGGAGCAAAAGCTTTTCATTTTGATGAGGTCCAGTTTATCAACTTTTCATTTTATCATTTTTGCTATTTATGTCAAGTCTAAGAACTTTGTCTAGTCCTACCTAGGTCCCAAAGATTTTTTTCCATGTCCTCTTCTATAAGTTTTGAAGTTTTACACTTTATACTTAAGCCCATTATCCATTGAGTTAATTTTCATATAAAGTTCAGATCAAAGCTCATTTTTTTGCTAATGGATATTCAATTTCTCCAGCGCCATTTATTGAAAAGGCTTTTCTTCCTCCATTAAATTGATTTTGTTCCTTTGTCAAAAATTATTGGGCATATTTGTGGGGATCTATTTCTGGATTCTATATTCTATTCCATTGATCTGTGTCTATCCCTCTGCAATTATCATTTTAATAGAAAGTTACATTCTAGTTTTGCATTGATATAATATTGGCAATAAAATTTCACAAGCACTTTTTTTTATTAGAATAAACCCATCAAAACTGAGAGAAACCTTGGCAAAATTTTAACACATTTTATTGTTTCTTTTCCAATTCAGTATTATAAACCAAGGCAACAGAAAATTCCCTTTCTGAAAATCTTCTACAACTCTGTGTAATCATTTAGGCTTTATCTTTTCCTGTCCTCTTTTACATTCTAAAATAATCAGATGCTTTAAAGGAAAAATCTAGTCTCTTTTACCTTGATAAGCAAAAACAGAAGCATTACCTTATATACCCAGGTTTATTTTTCTGTTACTGTTTTTCCTAGACTATTTATATTAATTATAACTTTTAACCACAGTAACCGGCTTCTATTTCACAGAAGAACCTGGGAGGTAAGTAATTGAAAACTGTTATACACTAGAATTAAGCAGAATAGTAAAGCTTGTTAGTACACAACTTTCTACAGCCTCACGTAGCTTTTTTACACCTTAAAGTGTCAAAAATGAACATGTCCATTAACATGACCAAAGACATAGCCACCCTATAGCATATAAAAAAATAAGCAAATGTATGTTAGTTTGAAATTATGCTTAGTAATCATCTTTTAAGTGTTCCATTTCACTTAGAAATTATCTGTCAATCAAAGATTATTCATTAACTAGTTAAATTTGATTTTAATCCAAGTGTTTCATTTATCTAAGGATCTTGAAAATTATATTCAAGCTATAAAACGTAATTACAGTTGATATAAGAACTTTGTCAGAATAATGATGAAATTTAGTAGAAGCCAAATTTACATTTTTCGCAATCTTAAAAATTATGTAGGAGTTATATTAGTTTGTTTGATTAGTAAACCAAAATAAGAAGTTTAAGAAATTCACATTAAGTAGTCTTTTCATAAAAGACAAATTTTATAAAAATAAAACATACACTTTATTATACTTAATATCCATTTGAGAAAAGACCTAGAGCTGTTTTGTTCTCATTCTTAAACCTAAATTATCAAACCAATCTCAATTGTCCAAAGATTCTTAATTATGTAAACATGAATTCTTAAAATGTTTCTGAGCTAACCATTTCTGTAAGGATTTTACAAATATATAGCAATTTAAAATATTAGAAGTTCATTTTAAAATGTTCTGCCATTTATAGGAATATTAGATTTATATGTAAATAACTTGCAAATGACTTCTTTAAAGAGACATTATACTCTTATTTATTATTACTCTTCGTAGGTGGGAAACTTTCCTATTCATATGAGAGAGAAAGGCCTTTCTGATTTACAGAAACACAGATGTATGGAGAGCTTATAGCTTCAGTTCTACAACTTTTGCCACAGGTCAAGATTAAAGACAAAAACACAGAAACTCATAGGTCCAGATATAAAAGAGCTGTTTCTCACACAACAGAGAATAGCTCTCCACCATCCATTCAATAACAATCACCAAATGGTCAGAAAATAAAAACAAATTCCCAATCATTACTACCACCAAAGGGGAATAATTTTTTTGTCATGTGCAAAAAAGAACAAAAACACAAAACTCACTAGGGAGGAGAAAATAAAACCTATAGAAACAGAATAAGCAAAGTTCAAGTAAGTTCTTTTGCTGCTTGAGATTCACCCTGACAGCCCAGAAGAATGTACTTGGGCTTAAACAGACTGTGAGGTACATGTCTCCCATAACTCAGTTTACTTGTCTCCAGCAGGTGAATCAATTGGGCATCTGCATGGAACCTCAAAAACTGTGAAAGTATAATTTTCAGACAGGTAAAATCATAACATTCAGGCAAGTATAAAATGAACACATGTCAAAGATTTTATGTAACTCATTAATTAATGAAGGAACCATTAAGATGTCATGACTCGGTAAAAGACCATTTTAAAATTATTGATAGGAAGATAAGTTTGCTGGATTAGATACAAACTGAGTAATGTCCAACAGGGCCATAAAACTTTGGAATTATCTGTCTTCAGAATGAACTATTTTCATTTAGACAAGACAAAAATCTGCAAGTTAACATGCAGCTTCACTAAATCAGTTACCTTTAATAAACAGTAAACAGTGAGTTGAAGGAATTATTATCCTAGGTCCCCTAGACCAGGGGTTGGCAAATTACAGCCTGTGGGCCAAATCTGGCCACTCTCATTTGTTTACATATGGTGTATGGCTACTTTCATTCTACGACGACAGAGTTGAATATTTGTGAGACCATATGGCCCACAAAGCCGAAAAGATTTACTATCGACCTTTACAGAAAACATTTCCTGATCATTGCCCTAGACGATCCTGGGTGACCTTTACTTTCATATGACATTGAAAATATATGGCCCACACTTTTAGCATTATCTCTAAGTTTCAGATAATTTTTCCAATGCTGCTCTGATTCTGCTGTGCTGGAGATGTTCTCTCCCTCTTTTGTGTTCACATATTTGTATCTCCCTTAGAATATTATACTGTGGTATTATGATCTCCTTTTCTTTACTAGATTTAGGCTTATTGAGATCATTTCATTCATCTTTGTATCTGCACTTATCACAGTGCCTTGCAAGCAGTAGATATTCAATAAATCTTTGGTGAAATGAATTGAATGTATATAAAATTATATAAATGCAAAATATTACAAATTCCTCTGAATTTGTTGTTTCTAAGGACCCAATAATTTATCTTTAATGTACCATAGTTTCTTCGTCTCTAAGATAGGAGTAGTATTTGCCAGTTACTTAACTATTTGGAATGTCCCTAGACCCGGAATAAATAACTTGCATTTTACTAGCACTTGTTCTTACTAGAAATTAACACACTTGGTCAATAAAAGTTTATCCAATATTGACAGTGTCAAAATTATTGAAAACCATATATTTATGTGATAAATATGTTGTGAGAAAAGGAGGTTTTTTGTTCCTTTCATGTATAACATCTAGCCTAGAAGATATAGTTTAGATAATGAAATTTTGGGTTTTCCAGGACATTTGGGTGGTGAATGTAGACAAGCAGACTGAATGTTACCTTAACTGCCCTAAAAATTCCATGTTACCATGCAAATTTTACTCAGTAAATATCTTAATTAATTTGAAATATGGTTTTATCCTATCACGGAGAGCTAGTATATGTCTAGGTAGCATGTGCTATTATTTTTATCTTATAAATGAAAAATTCAAATATAATCTTGTCGTTAGCAGGCCTTGACCCTCACTCATCTGACATTAGGCTAAATCTTTCTGCTAAGAAGGCCTCAAAATATGAAACATACTATTTCATCTTGAGATATTTGTAAAATATATGATTTTCTAAAACAAAGTAACTTTATACTTAGAATATTCCACTGCCTCTCAGACTTCACCTCAGTCTCTATTTTCATCTGAAGGGTTTTAAAATTTCTGGTCCTAAAGGATTGTTCAGTTAATGTCAGATGAGTAGCTCTTTTTTTTATTAAGATTATGATAGTTTACAACCTTGTGAAATTTCAGTTATACATTATTGTTAGTTATCTTGTAGGTACACCCCTTCACCCTTTGTGCCCTCCCCCTACCCCCCCTTTCCCCTGGTAACCACCAATCAGTTCTCTTTGTCTATATGTTAACTTCCACCTATGAGTGGAGTCATACCGAGTTCGTCTTTCTCTGTCTGGCTTATTTCACTTAACATAATACCCTCAAGGTCCATCCATGTTGTTGTGAATGGGATGATTTTGTCCTTTTTTATGGCTTGAGTAGCTCTTTTTAAAAAGGTAATTCAATGGGCCAGTCATTTCAGATATTTAAGTGAGAATGTAATTTAGTTGATTTCACAGTTAATTTAACTTCAATAAAAAGTCTAACACACATGAATACCAATTAAAGTACAATCTTTCCAATGGGGTTTAGACCGTCATTTTTCTAATTATGGTATAAATCCTTCAATGGAAAAAAAAGTCTTTTAATAATTCCCAACAGAAATCTTATATATTGTAGAACAGCAGTTATTATGCATTTCTCAATACCTTTGCCAAAGGAGGCATGCACCAATCAATGCATTAAAATGGTGGTGGTTATGGGGCCAGTCCCGTGGCATAGTGGTTAAGTTTGGCACATTCTGCTTCGGTGGCCTGGGTTCACAGATTCGGATCCTGGGCACAGACCTACACCATTCCTCAGCCATGCTGTGGTTAGGTGACCCACATATAAAGTGGAGGAAAATTGGCTCAAGATGTTATCTCAGGGCTAATCTTCCTCAGCAAAAAAAAATATATATCTATATAGATATATATAGATATATATAGTGGTTAAAGGAAAGATAACTACATTGGGAGCAAGTGAAAGCATTGAGTATGTAAAATAACTCATTTGACTTTATATAATTTTGATTTTGCTTCACTAAATTTGTATTTTTCTTTTTTTTTAATTTAATTTTTATTGAGTTAATGATAGGTTACAATCTTGTGAAATTTCAGTTGTATATTATTGTTTGTCAGTCGTGTTGTAGTTGCACCCCTACACCCTTTTTTGCCCCCCCCCCCACCCCACCTTTCCCCTGGTAGCCACTAATCTGTTATCTTTGTCTACATTTTTAAGTTCCTCATATGAGTGGAGTCATGCATAGATTGTCCTTCTCTATCTGGCTTATTTCACTTAACATAATTCCCTCAAGGTCCATCCATGTTGTTGCAAATGGGACGATTTTGTTCTTCTTTACAGCTGAGTAGTATTCCATAGTGTATACATACCGCATCTTCTTTATCCAGTCATCTGTTGATGGGCACTTAGGTTGCTTCCATGTCTTGGCTATTGTAAATAATGCTGCAATGAACATTGGGGTGCATGGGACTTTTGGAATTGCTGACTTCAAGCTCTTTGGATAGATACCCAGTAGTGGGATAGCTGGATCATATGGTGGTTCTATTTTTAATTTCTTGAGGCATCCCTATACTGTTTTCCATAGTGGCTGCACCAGTTTGCATTCCCACCAGCAGTGTATGAGGGTTCCTTTTTCTCCACAACCTCTCCAACATTTGTTACTATTTGTTTTAGTTATTTTTGTCATTCTAATGGGTATAAGGTGATATCTTAGTGTAGTTTTGATTTGCATGTCCCTGATGATCAGCGATGATGAACATCTTTTCAAGTGCCTAAATTAGGAGTATTTTTAAATACTGTTTTCTGCTGTTTGGTAAAATTAAGTGAACTTTATTTCATGAAGAATAATGCACTCTTACTCACTCTCCTTTAGTTTTCTGTCTGTATGAAGTAGATTTATTCTCATGATGTAATTGGGGTGGCAATATAATCCATGCCCGTAGACTATTAGCTAGGCTTACATGTTATGATTTAACCAGACGTTAATAAATTTCATTCATACTGATCACAATAGCTTAATTATTTGTATGGTGATTTGTAAAAATTAGCTGGCTGAAATGAATTGATCTTCATGCTGTAATCCATTCATCTCATTCGTTTAGTCATGGAGGATGAGTTCCTCATCAGAATGAAAGTATGCCATACTTATTTTATGGAATCTACTTTGAATAAGTATAAATACAATTTGTTCTGTAAATACAAAGTCACATTCTAAATGCAATAAGTATAAATAAGATTTATTGATTATTACATAAATGATGATTAAAGACTGCAAAAATAGGGGGGCCAACCAGGTGGCGTAGTGGTTAAGTTTGCATGCTCCACTTTGGCAGTCCAGGGCTCACAGGTTCAGATCCTGGGCGCAGACCTACACACTGCTCATCAAGCCATGCTGTGGCAGTGTCCCATATAGAAAATAGAGGAAGATTGACACAGATGTTTGCTCAGGGCCAGTCTTCCTCACCAAAAAAAGAAAAATAAACTGCAAAAATAGTAATTGTCATATATCTTTTCTTTTTAAGTCCATGTTTGGCATGTCACAATTGCAGACAGTTATTAATTCCACTTATACATGTCATTGCACTGGTTATTATTCACAGGCAGTAAAACAAAATGGCTCTTTCCCCTAGAGGTTATTAGCTATGAAAATCACCACTGACACAGACTTGAATGTTTCTTTACATCAAAATGTCATCATAATATCTGAGAATTGGAAGGGAAGTCATTTAGTCCAATTTCCCTCTTAATTGCATAAATCTCACCTGTAATTTGACTGATAGGCAGTGTCGCATAGAAAACAATGGGCTTTGGAGTCAGACTTTAATTCATATTCCAGCTTTAGCATTCATGAGCTGTATGACCTTGTCCAAACAGGTGGGAGAAAAAAAATTTTGGCCTAAAGCAGTGCTCTGTAGACTTTTAATTACAGGCCCCTAATAGTAAAAATACTTTGAGTACACTCCCCCAAATTTAGTTATAATTACTATACATGTATTATTGTACTATTATGTTCATTATAAAGCATATTCAAAAATTAGAAATTGTAAAACAAGATAAAAATAAATATCAATACAGGGACTGGTGTCCAGAATACATAAAGAACTCTTACACCTTAACAATAAAAAGACAACCCAATTTAAAAATGGGCAAAGGATTTGACTATACATTCCTCCAAATAAGACAAAGAAATAGCCAATAAATACGTGAAAAGGTGCTCAACATTGTTAGTCATCAGAGAAATGCAAGTCAAGAGCACAGTGTGATACCGCTGCACACTCACTAGGTAACTTTAATCAAATAAACAGAAAATAAATGTTAGCAAGAATGCTGAGAAAATGGAACCCGCATACATTGCTGGTAGAAATGTAAAATGATGGGGCCGGCCGGTGGCGTAGCAGTTAAGTTCACGCACTCCACATTGGCAGCCCAGGGTTCGCCGGTTTGGATCCTGGGTGTGGACCTACACACCACTTATCAAGCCACACCATGGCAGGCATCCCACATATAAAGTAGAGGAAGATGGGCATGGATGTTAGCTCAGTGACAATCTTCCTCAGCAAAAAGAGGAGGATTGGCTGCCGATTTTAGCTCAGGGCTAATCTTCCTAAAAAAAAAAGCCATAAAATGATGCAGCTGCTCTGGAAAACAGTCTGGCAGTTCCTCAAAACGTTAAACATAGTGTTACCATATAGTCCACAATTTCACTCCTAGGTATGTACCCAAGTGAATTGAAAACATATGTCCATAGAGGAATTTCTATGTGAATGTTCATAGCTGCATTATTCATACTAGCCAAAAAGTGGAAACAACCCAGATTTTCATCTACAGATGAATGGATAAGTAAAATCTGGTATATCCATACAATGGGCTACTTTTTGGCTTTAAAAACAATGACGTACTGGTACATACTACAACATGGATGAACCTTGAAAATTTTATGCTCAGTGAAAGAACCCATCGTAAAAAACCACTTATTATATGATTCCATTTATATAAAAAGTCCAGTATAGGAAAATCTGTGGAGACAGATAGTAGTTGCCTGGATATGAGGTGAAGGGAGAATGGGGGCGACTGCTAATGGGTATGGGGTTTCTATTTGCAGTATTGAAAATGTTCGAAAATAAGATTCTGGTGATGGTTGCATAAATCTGAATGCTAAAAACCATTGACTTTCACACATTAAACAGGTGAATTTTATGGCCTGTAGAAACTGTGTCTCAATAAAGCTATTTAAGAATAAAATAAAATAAAAATCTAAATAGAAGTTCTGGTTTTCCTTATTGTGCCCCATGGATCATCTTGTACACATCCACTTTGGAAACCTCTGGTCTAAAGGCCCGTCTCAGTGGTCCTGAAAATAACATTGTATTGGTTGCCAAAATTTCAGGTGCAAAAAATGTAATCCCTCCCCTTAATGATTGAGCCCAACAGTAAATTGTTAGAAGAGGAAAAACAACAAGTTAACAATCACCAAAAAATACTAATTTGGACCTGAGTTGACCTTTATTTCATTCTCTGTTGAGCCTATTTTCCCTAATGAGGATTTTCTTAACTACGGATATGATCTTAACCTATTCTGTTCTGGCCAAGTGTATTGAATGTGACCCAGGGGATAGTAAACCCATGATCAAACTTCTTGCTTATAATTTTTCTTGTGGTTACTCCAAAAACTTAGAGACTTTAAATGACTCTGGTCCCTATACCAAATTCACACACAGCATTTTTAGTAATTATCCTCATCAAAATTAAAATTGCATAGCTCAAGGTCAACGTAGTATTGTATCATTCTTTTCAAAATATATATCTCTATTATTGATTTTCTTTTGGATCCATTCCAGATACAGTGTTTTTATACTGAACTTTTTTCATTGCCATGAACAGTACATTGCAAATTGCTGAATGAGTCGAAGTGTATTTATATAACATTACTAAAAGCCTGTGGAAGATACATTTTATGAACATCTACTTAAAGTTCCTATAAATCCTAGCCACGATGGAAAAGGACACAACTGTATGCAAATTCTGTACACTAGTATATATTTTTGTTTTGTTAAAAACTTAATTTCGTTTGAGGAAAATATTGCAAAATTAATGAATTGCTTTGAACAGAGAAGTGTGCCAATTTCACTTATGCAGAGAAATAATCATTGTAAGTGTATGCATGTCAGGCATCAGATTTTTACTCATAGCGAGAGCAACTGCTGTCCAGGAGAATTACACTAACTACCTGTATCCTGACCAGAGCTTAGGTGCCTGGCCCTTTATTAGCTTCTTTCCTTTTAGTTTATGAGTCTTCTTGGAGTTACAAGACCCAGCTTTATCTCCACCTTCAATTTGGGTACATAAACTGACTGAGATACTGGTATACATATGTACACCACTGCATTTTGACCCTGAACAAGTTCCTTAGAGTCGACTTTACAATTCTGTGTCATATCAGTCCCACCTCATTACAAAACTTAAATTAATAACATACAATTTCATTTACTCTTATGACTATTTTTAGATTTTTAGATGCATGTAATATATTTTAATTTTTTATTATTTACAATTATGCCCTGAGGTTCTAACTGTATAAATGCATATAAGCAATCTTTGCAGAAGATTAAAAGTTGAGGAAAACCTAACATTGAAATATACTTTTAATCCTTAGATACTCTCAAAATCAGAAGGGTCTAAGATCAATTTTTTAGGACTTGCTTTCCAAAGTTGCTAATTTCTGTCACTCACATGTTTTTTAAAGGGTGACAAAATAATTTATTGAGGATCTACTAATTACTGATCATTCTAATGTACATATTCTATTTAATGCTAACAAAATTATGAGGAAGGGTTTGTCATCACTATTATATAAATGAAGAAAATAATTCAAAGAGGGAAAATTAATTATCTAAAGCAACATAGAAAAAAAATAGAAGTGAAGATAATTCTTGTGAATGTAAATCTGGCTGTCTTTTTTTTGTATGCCAGGGAGTGAGATAAAATGGCTGCCCAATAGATAACTTCACCTGCACAATAAGGGGTGGTTGGGAAAGGAAGTGAAATAACTAAGGGAATTTTCCTACCCAGAGACAGAAAATAAACAATTAACCAACTGAGCATGCGCTATGGGGATAGGGTTATCTAACAGGGGAGCAAGAAACTAGAAAGAATAAGTAAGGCAGGGATTTCACATTGATAGGTAAGTGGGATGGAAGTCACAGTAGTGTTTGTAAGTGTGAAAGCAAAGATTCAAACTCAAGATCTTCCTCTTTTCCTCTAGGCTTATACATAGCTTTGTTCATATGTTTCCTTATTTCTGGAATATTATTTCCCTCCAACTTTTCCTGCAAAATTTTTGCCAGTCTATCAAGTGCCAGTTCTAATACAACTTCTCAGTGAAGCGTTTCATTATCCATTTCCTCTACCCAGCAGATGGGATCTTTCTTTCACCTGTGGGATATGATATTGAAAGGCATCAGTACTGGAGTACAGAAGAGTATTGGGGCACTAGAATGGGATTAGGGTTGCCTTTGGACATCTTTTTTGGCCTGCTTTCTTGATAAATTCTTCTGAGATGCCAGCATCATGCTCCAGAATCCTTGCATTGACCCTAGACTCAGCTGGCAGAACTGAGAGAGGATTGGGCCAGTGTCATCTGTACAGTCAACCATGAGGGACCAATGCAAAAGTTTCACATCTCACTGTGTCTTTTGCTGAATGTAGATGTTTCTCTACTTCTTAGAGAAAAAGAATCAAAGGCTGCTGTTGATCTGCATAGTTCAGCCTTATGCTTGGATTTTGTTAATGTTTGTGCTCAAATGCACTTGGATTCCTGAATACTAATCTCATTTAATAGAAACTTATCTAAAAGAAGAAATGAGAAGATGAAAGGAAATGTCTCAAATACTGATCCAGATGCTCCTTTATGGCTCCTACATGGAAGAGTTAATCCTGCACTGACCACTGTGATAGCCAACAGCTAAATGTGACTATTGAACGCATGAAATGTGGCTAGTATGAAATGAGATGTGCTGTAAGTGTAAAGTACACACTAGTTTCAAAGACTTAGCATGAAAAAAGAAATGTAAAATATCTTAATTATTTGTATATTAATTACATGTTATAATAATATTTTTGATATTTTGGGTTAAATAAGTTATTGAAATTAATTTTACCTATTTCTTTTTACTTTTTATTTTTAAGTGAGGAAGATTGGCCCTGAGCTAACATCTGTACCAGTCTTCCTTTATTTTATATGTGGGATGCCACCACAGCATGACTTGATGCGTGGCATGTCGGTCTGCACCCAGGATCCAAACCCTTGAACCCTGAACTGCCAAAGCAGAACATGCAAATTTAACCACTATGCTGCCAGGCCAGCCCCATCTTTTTTACATTTTTAATATAGTCACTAGAAAATTTTAAATTACATATGTGGCTGACATTTGTGGCTTGGATAATATTTCTGTTGTGCAGTGCTGGTTTAGACCCTTACTACTCAAAGTGTGGTCCAAGGACCAGCATCATTAGCATCATCTTGGATCTAGTTAGGGCTTGCCCCAGACCTGCTGAATCAGAATCTGCATTTAACATGATCCACAGGTAATTGCGTTGTGCATTAAAACTTGAGAAGCACTGCTCTAGACGTTGCACAGAGACAAATTCTTGCCTCAACTTTAAGTATGTGAAAAAGTTTTGGCCAAACATCAGTCTATCAGTCTAGATGATGCTGTGAAGGTATTTTTTAGATATGATTAACATTTACAATCAATAGATTTTGAGTAAAGCAGATCACCCTGTATAATATAAGTGGGCCTTATTTAATCAGCTGATGATCTTAAGAGAAAAACAGATTTTCCAAGGAAGAAGCCATGCTGCCTTAAGACTGCAACATAGAGGAAACTGCCTGAGTTTCCTGCCTGCTGGCCTGCCCTGCATTTCAGACTCTAGACTGCAACATCAACTGCTACCTTCATGTCCAGACTTCATGCCCTAGGAATGTCAGACTTGCCAGGCCCCACAATCATGTGAGCCAAATAAATCTCTCTTGTGTTTGCCTGGAGAGCCCTGACTAATACAGGCTGCTTCACTTACCATGATCCTATGTACCAAATCTCATGTCTGTTCTTTTTGCTTCACCCTTTAGTTCTGGCATATTACTCATATAGATTTTTAACCAAGTCTGATTTCTTTTTCTTGTTCCATCCTGGGGTTGACTCGCCAAAAGATCCTCAATGTTAAAGGATAATTTCATAAAGGTAGAATCATGATTTATACAAATATAGAATAAACACACATCACGGGTCTTATTTAACTCACTCATTAATGATTGAACAAGTAAAATGTTAATACTGGTTCAAAGGAGAATCCAAAGAACTGATGTATATATATAAGTAATCAAATGAATTTCCTACTAGATGCAAAACTGATTAATACAGGGAAATAAAATGTAAGGTGTAGAATCATCTTTTCTTCAATCAATTGTGTCCCCAACCAGAAAAAATTCATTTGCATCTCTATGGATAAAAATGATTTGCATTATTATCTGTTTTCTACAACATTCAGAATTGTAAAATAGCCCAAAGAGAGTGAAAAGCATAGATCTTAATAGAATCAGATAATCCCTAAAGGTCTTCTAGACAACATCTAGAATTCCTTTGAAACGGCCTAGTAATTTTTTGCCAATTTTTTTTTAGTGTTTCACAAGATTTATAAGAACAAGTTGTTGCTCAAGCATGCTGTTTATTAGATTACTGTCGTAAGATAGGAAACCACCATGACAGTCTTAGTACTGTCCCAAAATGGAGAAATTAAGGAAGGGTGTCTATAAGATGTTTTAGAGTCTAGAATGGGTGATTTTAAGGTGATTTTGAAGGCAGGAATCTGCTATAGATTTGGCAGAGTTGATGCAATCCCCAAATATCTTGGGATTGGTGAACACAGCAAGGATGAGCATTTTGAAGTGAATATTGATCATCAAGCTATTTTAGTTGGCTTATCTTCTAACAGTAAGTATTTCCTACAGTGAGAAGCTAAATTCTTATTCCTGGTCCCAGTTTAAGGACAGGAAAGCATGCCTGGAGTCAGTATCATTTAAAGAGGGACAAGAAATTATGTTGGTATCAGTTCTCACTAGTGTCTGATAGCCAACATGCCTTACCCAATTATTTGTATATGCCCTTGCTCTGTTTGCCTAACTGTTTTAGAGCAAAAATACCTGCTCTGACTTTGAAAACTTAACACACTTCATTCCCAAATGGCTTCTTGATCTGTATAGGGACCTGCTTGGAACCCCACAGTTGGCGTACAGATTAATTTAAGCTGAAGACATTTGAGATTCAATAGGGATAGAAAGAAGCCTTCTCAGAACTTCCTTGTTTGACTAAAAGCAGAAACTTCTGAGAAATGATGACTGCCATAAATTCACTCTTGGGGGAGCCTTCTACTTGCAGGAGCGAAACCAAGAGTGAATCTACCATAAATCTCCTCTCTGGAGTTTCATGGCCATGAAGGAGACAGAAAGACCACTCACAGCTACATAAACAAAATTATCACAAACTTTTTTATCTCCTCTTTGTTCTTCTAGAAACTCACTTGTCTTTCCTAAAGAAAGCTATTTGTTCTTCCCATGGAAGCCTTCTCCCCTCTTCCCTTCCCCTACTAAGTTAGGTATATAAGCCCAAAATTCTAACTACCCCTTTGAGTTACTTCTCACTGAGCACTCCCTCATATGTGCACACTGCATGTGTAAATAAACTCTGGTTTTTCCTCTTGCTAATTTATCTTTTGTTGGTTTAATTCACACATCCCCGCATCCTGAACCCCACATAGTAGATGAAAAGCTTCCCTCTCCTAAACCTGCAAACTGCAACACACTCTTAACTACTATTGTAGGAACCCTCCTTTTGCTTAAAATTTTAAGAATTGTTTTTGAGTAAATACGTTTTGTAAATTCTTGCTCTTATTAAGAAAGAAATTAAAACAAATTTAAACTGTTTATTTTACCCTTTGTCCTACCTGTAGTTATATCTATAGGTAAAACTCTACAAATTTTCTTGGGCAATTAATTTGCAGTTGTTTCTCAGTTTGTGGTGATCTAGGAAACAAGTGTGTTTTAGCTGTACCTTTAGGCTAAATTCTCTATAAAGCAGTAATATCTAAGCATCACCTGAGGAATTTGTAGAAAGTGCAAATTCCTGCTTCCCACCTCCCATCTCCATATATTCTGATTCACTAAGCAGGAATCTAGGGGTTTGTAACAAGCACCCCAAGTATGAAATTTAAGCATGCTACACTTTATTTTTTTATTTTTTAAAGATTTTATTTTTTCCTTTTTCTCCCCAAATTCCCCCAGTACATAGTTGGATATTCTTCGTTGTGGGTCCCTACAGTTGTGGCATGTGGGATGCCGTTTCAGCGTGGTTTGTTGAGCAGTGCCATGTCCGCGCCCAGGATTCGAACCAACGAAACACTGGGCCGCCTGCAGCGGAGCGCGCGAACTTAACCACTCAGCCACGGGGCCGGCCCCAGCATGCTCCACTTTAAAAGGGCTGTCCCAAAAACCCAAAATACCTAGACCAAATATATGTAGACAAGACACTCAGAAAATAAAGTCATCTTTTTTTTTTTTTTTAAATCTCATTTAATGCCATTTTGAAATACTGGGGAAATTTGTAATACGGTTGTTATCTTGGGAATAAAAAATTTTTAAAAATCAACACTTGCTATATTAACATTAACATCTTTTTAAAATACTAAAGTATCTATGGCTACTCCTGATTTGGAATATATACGTATTTAATTCTATGTTCAAGACATAAAAGCGTCTTGTTTATGGACCTGCTGAAGCGGGAGACGAAATTCATCACTTTATCTCAAGGGGCAAAAGAGAATATGTGTTTTTTTGTAATGCCAATGAAAGAAAATGTACATGTCTTTTTGTAGTGTAAAAGTTGTTGTACATACATTTTACTAAAATTATTCCCTCTGATAGAAATACCCCTTCTTTGCTTGGTAATTCTTTTGACGGTCCTTAAAAGTCATCTCCTGTGACCCTCTTCTTTCACTTTATCCATTTTTTTGCTTCATCATAATAACTCCTTTGTTTGTTTTTCCATAGCACTTTGTGGATATCTGCATTATATGTTTTATATGGTAATTAATTTATTATATGTCTTTCTTCCCTGCTAGACCAAACTTCTCCAGGGCAGAAATCATGGTGTAATTATTTTTGTGACCTCAATCCCTAAATTATTACTTCATTCAGGAGACATGCTCACAACTTGATATCTATACACATAAGCCCCTCTATCCACAGGACGTCAAATCCGCTTTGTGAATATAATCTAAGATTTCATCAGGCACTTTCCCCTAACAATGATAAACTAAAGATATATACATCCTAATAATTTCTGTTGATGACAGGGTAAGTGACGTATTCAAAGCATTGTTAGATTTCTTTGAAAATTGATAAAATCTAAGAGAGAAGTTCCTATTTTCGGATTGTAAGGTACAAATAAAGAAAGCAAAAAGCCCCATATAACGACTACCTAGGATAAGAGGATGATTGGGTGAATTTTTTGTTTTCTTAGTTCCAATGAGGTGATGTTCAACAATATGGCGTTTCTGTCAGCTTAAATTTGCTCAAGGCTGCTGTGTCTGATTCTGCTGCCCAATGGTAGTGTTCATAACTTAGGCAATGTTGTTGTTGCTAGGGAACATAGTTACTTTCTACTACTACAATCAATTTTGAAAAAATAATCCGATATTAAATTTTGTTTGTGAGCGTGTGTTCTACATGTTTCAAGCTAAATAAAATCATAATAAAAACTATGTAAAACATTATGATTCTGACTAGTATATGTCAAGAATGTGTGAGTCTGAACTACTCAGATGCCACTCCAATTTACTGCTACATTATGCTGTGAGAAAGGTCAGCCAGGAAATGGGCCAGGGCCTTTTAAAAATCCCCATGTTCAGCCAATTCTATTAGTTCCAAGTGCTTTGCGCTTTTCCTCTCTGAGGATACATCAGCTTAGCATAATAGGTCCAATTTTCAAAAGGCTGCGTTTGATTTATTTCTTTTGGAAATTCAGCTTTCAGCCTGAAAAAAAAATAACATGCTTGTATTTAAATAGCCAGATTTCCCACACCAAACTGGTAGGTGGAATTATGGAATCAGAAAAGACTTCTCTTAGAGACTGATTACTGAAGCACATTTTAAATAATGAACTATGAAGGAGAATTAAAATTTTCTTCCCATTATCCTGATGTTAAGAAGTAAGAGTACAGAATCTTAGGGGACCAAATACCCTGATTTCTTGAAAGCCTGCCTAGGAGGCTTGAATGCAGTCATTACTTCACAACATGACTTCACTTCAAGTATACATGATTTGAAAATTAAAAACAGGAGCAGGCAGTTTTTAAGTGTACCAAGCAAGGAAGTGGCAAAATACTTGTCACTAAACAGATAATCAGCATTGCAAAACTTGGCTCATGATATGCGCAGAAATTCTACACCATGGCCAAATATTATCATTACTCAAATTGTACCTACTAGCATTTTTTTTAATTCTTTGGAATTTAAAGGATGGTGTTAAAACATAATTTTTTAAAAATAAAATCATGACTATCATACAAATATAAAATGAACATGTGTCAAAGATTTTATTTAATTCATTAATTAATGAAAGAACCAGAAAGATGTTATTGGTTCAAGGTGAATTCAAAGAGCAGAAAAATAGCTTATGAAATGAATTTACAAATACAGCATAGATTCAAAACTGGCTTTTTCCACAGAGGGAGAGGGGAATCAGTTGTATGTCCACTAGACAGAATTTACGTGCATATGGAAAAATTATTTGCAGCTCTTTCGGTTATCTACAACTTAGAATTGTAAAGTAATTCAAAGACAATGAAAGGTGGAGATAACCCTGATAGGCAAATTCGACAGGACACTCACTATTACTTTTTTGTCCATTTTGATCTTTCATAATTTTTCCTAACAATACACTCTGTATATACAAGAAATGGTTAATTTCATTAAGGTAATTTATGTTTTCCCTTACAAAGATAGTTCTTATATATTGCTATAGTAATTCATAGTTTTATTGTTAATTTTGTGTGTGTGTGGTTAATTTACAAAACATGCTCTAGTTCTTCTTGTGAGTGAATTGAAGGATAACTAGGAGAGCTTCTTATACTCCTTTAAAGAACTCTTCTGTGGTAGGTGGCCCCCAAGATTCCCACCCTCTGGTGTACACACCCTGAATAAAAACCTCCCCTTGATTGTGGGAGGGCTCAATGAATATGTTGGCAAACAGATTTTGCAGATGTTGCTTTTGAGTTAATCAAAATGGAGTTTATTCTGGTTAGACCTAACCCAATCAGGTGAGCCCTTAAAGGAGATAAGAAGCAACAGCAGACATTATCCTGTTGGCCTTGAAGACAGCCACCATGAGTTGAACAGTTACAAGGAAACGAAATCTTCCATCACCACGAGATCTTGGAAGAGAGCCTTTAGCCTCAGGTGAGACCTCAGCCCTGGCCAACACCTTGATTTCAGCCTAGTGAGGTGATGAAAGAAACCAGCTGATCTGTGCCCAAATTCCTGACCCACAAAATAAATGGGTGTTTTTTTTAAGCTGCTAAGTTTGTGGTATTTTGGTACACAACAATAGAAAACTAATATACTTCCCCTTTCCTCTAAGAAGAATTGCCCCCTCCCCAAATAGATAAATGGTGTAGATAAATAAGTAAACAAGCAAGCAAACGAACAAGAAAAGAAACCCCACAAGAATAATTTGAGGTCTTGGTTAGGATAACTGCATGTTTTGAATAATAATTGACACTCCTCCAATCAAATAAAGATAATAAGAATCTCTGGAAAAATATGTATGTTATTCCTTTTGTTTTTGTTTCTGTTTTTCTAATGACAAAAGGAATACATGTTCATTTTAGAAACTTTGGAAACCACAGAAAGGCATAGCATTAACATTTTGGAGGATTTCATGTTAATTTTGTTTCTATACACATTTTTCATATACCATGATCATCCTTGCCCACCATTGATCCCTAGTTCCTAGAATAGTGCCTGGTACATAGTGGATGCTAAGATAAGATTTACTGAGTGTAGAAAAGATAGGAGAGTAGATAAACAAGTTTGTCTTTTTGTTATTATTTAAGGATATTGTATAGTTCTAATTTTTGTGACTCTCTACATCAAACATGGTTATATAATGCCTAAAGAAGTAATAAACACAGAACTTTACAGTACACTATGTACAGTCAAGAACCCAGGAGCAACTCACACAAGCCTATGGCTTCAGCTTCTGGCTCATTGCTATCTCTTTCCCTTCCCTTTCTGGTGAACAGATTTTATCTGTTATATCTTAAAAAAAAAACAGCCTTATTGAGATATAATTTATATATCATAAAACTCACCCATTTAAAGTTACAATTCAGTGGCCTTTAGTACATTCAGAGAGTTGTACATCCATCACTATAATCTTTGTTGTACTTTTTAATTAGAAAATGAATAGATTTTATTCACCATTGTTAATGTGATTAGGCTCCTAATATCTTTGTGAATCCACTATCTTGACTGGAAACTGCTGATTTCTTTTACTGAAAATTTATCTTTTTCTATAGCATTTGGTATATCTAATATAAGTTGAAAGTGTTTTCCTTCAATTGTATATGGTCCTTATGATGGAATATTATTAGGTGATAAAAAGGAATGAACATTCTACAACATGGATGAACCTTGAAAACATCTTGTTGAGTGAAAGAAGCCAGCCACAAAAGACCTTGTATATAATTCCATTTATTCATTTATGTGAAAGGTCCAGATAGGCAAATCCATAGAGCTAGAAAGTGAATTAGTGGTTGCCAGAAATGGGGGAGGGGTAAACGAGGAGGTACAGAGTTTTTCGGGGGGTGATAAAATGATATGATATTTGTTCTAAAATTAGATTTTGGTGATGATTGCACAACTCTATGAATGTATTTTTAAAAATTGAATTATATAATTTAAATGGGTAAGTTTTATGCTGTATATATGTATTATATCTCAATACAGCTGTGAAAAATGTATTTGTGTGGGTAAGAATTTCATTCTAATTGAAAATATTGAAAACTAATGACGCTGAAGGACAAATTTTTAAAAAGTTATAGCTATATTTAAACATTAACCAAATCACAAAAGGCTTTTTATTTCTTATATTTATTTTAAAAATTTTTATATAGAAAATGTGATTACTGGTGAATTCCATCAAACATTTAAGGAAGAAATAATACGAATTCAACAAAAACTCTTCCAAAAAGTGGAGGAGAGGGACCTCTTACCAACTCATTCTATGAGGCCAGCATTACTCTGATCCCAAAACAAGACAGACATTACAAAAAAAACCCACTACTGACCAATATCCTTCACAAACCTAGAGGCAAAAATTTTAAACAAAACTTGAGCAAGCTGAATCCGACAATATATAAAAAAGATAATACATACAATAAAGTTGGACTTCTCCCAGGAATACAGATTTGATTTAACATTCAAAAGCAATCAATGTAATTTATCATACTAACAAATTAATACACAAACATATTATGATTTCAATAGATGCAGAAAAGTAATTTGACTCAATTCAGCATCTATCCTCATTAAAATTCTCAGCAAAATAGGAATCAAAGAAACTTTCTCAACCAGATAAAGAGCAACTATGGAAAACATATAGGTAGCATTATATTTAATGGTGAAAGATTGAATGACTTCCCCCTAAAATCAAGAATAAGACAAGAGTGTCCACTGTTATCACTTCTTTTCAACATTGTGCTAGATGTTCTGGCCAGTGCAACCAGGCAAAAATAAACAAATAATAAATAGATAAATAAATGGCAAGCATATTGGAAAGGAAAAAGTAAAACTGTCTTTATTTGTGGACAACATGAAACTCTATGTAGAAAATCTGATGGAATCCACAAAAAAGATACTAGAAAACTAATGCATGAGTATATCAGGTTGCAGGTTACAAGATCAATATACAAAAATCAATTGTATTTTTATATATTAGCAATGAACAATCAAGAAATGAAATTTAAAGAGTAATGCCATTTGTAATAGCACTTAGGGATCAAAAACACTTAAGGATAGGGGCTGGCCCAGTGGTGCAGCGGTTAAGTGCGCACGTTCTGGTTTGGCTGCCCAGGGTTCTCTGGTTTGGATCCCAGGTGAGGACATGGCTCCGCTTGGCAAGCCATTCTGTGGCAGGCGTCCCACATACAAAGTAGAGGAAGATGGACACTGATGTTAGCTCAGGGCCAGTCTTCCTCAGCAAAAAGAGGATTGGCAGCAGATTTTAGCTCAGGGCCAATCTTCCTTAAAAAAAAACCCTCAAACACTTAAGCATACTTAGGAATAAAGCTGACAAAAGATATGCAAGACTGAATACTATAAAACACTGCTGAAATAAAGAAGACCTAAATTAATATACCCTGTGCATGGGTTGGAAGACTCAGTATCGTTAAGAGATCACTTCTCCCCAAATTGATCTATAGATTCAATGAAATCTCAATTAAAATCCCAGTTTGTTTTTCTGACAAAATTGCCAAATTTATTCTAAAATGAATCTAGAAAGGCAAAGTACCTAGAATAGTCAAAACTAAAATAGAACAAAGTTGGGGGCTACAACTGTCTGATTTCAAGTCTTATTATAAAGCTGCGGTAATTAAGACAATGTGGTATTGGCATCAAGATAGATCAGTGGAACAGAATAGAGAGTCCAAAGATAAACCCACATATATATGGACAACTGATTTTTGACAAGTGCAAAGGCAATTCAGTGGAAAAGTTTTGGTTTTTTTAAATAAATGATGCTGGAAAAAGAAGTTATCTATATGCAAAAAAAGAAGAACTTCAATCTAAACCTCACACCATACACAAAATTTAACTCAAAATGGATCATAGACCTAAATGTAAACCTAAAACTATAAAGCTTTTAGAGGGAAACATAGGAGAATACCTCTGCGACCTTTGCTTAGGGAACAACCTCTTAGATACAACACCATAAGCACAATCCATAAAAAACTGATAAAAGACTTCATGGAAAATAAAAACTTTTGCTCTTCAAAAGACACTGTTAGGTGACTGAAAAGACAAGCTACAAACTGGGAGAAGATATTTACAAAGCATATTTCTCGTAAAAGACTTGTATCCAGGATATATAAAGAACACTCAAAACCTAATAATAAACAAACAACCAAGTAAAAAAAGCAAAATATTTGAGCAAACATTTCATCAAAGAAGATACATGGATCATAAAAAAGTCACATGAGAAAATGGTCAACCTCATTAGTCATTAAGGATATTGCAAATTAAAACCCCAATGAAATACCACTACCCACCTATTAAAATGACATTTAGGGGCTGGCCCAGTGGCGCAGTGGTTAAGTTCGCATGTTCTGCTTCAGTGGCCCAGCGTTCACAGGCTCAGATCCTGGGTGCTGACCTAGCACCACTTGTCAAGCCATGCTGTGGCGGGCGTCCCACATATGGAGGAAGATGGGCACGGATGTTAGCTCAGGGCCAGTCTTCCTCAGCAAAAAGAGGAGGATTGGCAGCAGATGTTAGCTCAGGGCTAATCTTCCTCAAAAAAAAGTTTAAAAAAATGACATGTATTAACAAGGATATGAAGGAGTTGGAATTCTCATAACACTGCTGGTGGAATGTAAAATGGTACATCCACTTTGGAAATGAGTTTGGCAGTTTCTTAAAAAGTTAAATGCACAGCTACCATATGATTGAGCCAGTCCTTCTCTAGGTATTTACCCAGGAAAAAAGAAAGCATAGATCCTTTCAACAATTTATACATGAATGCTTATAGCAACTTTATGTGTAGTGGCCAAAAAGTGGAAACAACCCAGATATCCATCAATGGGTGAATAGATAAACAAATTGGTGTATGTTCATACTAGGGAATACTGCTCACTAATAAAAAGGAACTAACTGTTGATACAACAACATGGATGAATCTCAAAATAATTTTGCCAAGAAGCCATCCCCCAAAGAACACATACTCATGATTCCATTGATACAAATCTTAAGAACATACAAACTAATCTATATTGACAGAAAGTACATCAGTGGTTGCTTGAGGAAGGGGAGAGTAGAGAGGAGTGGGAGACAGGAGTTACCAAGGAGCAAAAGAAAACTTTGGAGGTGATGGATATGTTCACCATCCTGGTTGTGGGACTGGTTTCACATGTATATGCGTATGTCAGTGCTTAACAAATTGTGTACTTTAGAGGTGTACAGTTTATTTTATGTCATTTTTCTTCAATAAAGGTGTTTTAAAAAAACTCATTGAGCAAAAAGAAAAAAAAAGTGTGATTATCTTCACCGTCCTTATTGGCATTGGCGGTAATAAAAATCTTATTTTAAAATGGTCGATTGATCACAACCCAAAGTGACTTTTCCCCCTTTCTTGGAGTAGCTGAACATATAGAAGAATCAATAAGTTAGGAAACTTTAAACATAGAACCACAGGCATTAAATACTTTTAAGATGGAATATTCCATATGTTGATGATATTAATGCAGTTAAATTGAGCAAAACATTCCTAATCCTGAAAGCTTAAAATTAGGGTTCTTATCAAAATACAGGTACATGATGGCACTGCAAACCTCCCCCCACATATGAAGTCATTTTGACGTATACCAATCTATTTTTCCATTTAGTCATTTTGAGTAAGCTCTCTTGGTGTGTGTGTGGGGGGGAGGGTTATAACTTTTTCTATGAGGTGAAGGGAAGCTATTCCATTGCTAGATTTCCTACTAGCAAAGAAAAGAATTGTGGCAACAAGTGGATAATTCAGGAAAATATGTTTTACTCAATATATGAATATCAGATTTGTAGGGCTTAATATGGATGCTTACCTTTTGACTTTTTTCTTTTCTGATTCTAACATTCTCAATATAAAGCTTAGCATTTTAGTCATGATTCGACTTCAGGCTAATTATCTAGGTTACAGAGCTCATAACCGATCATCCTATCAATTATTGAATTGTACTAGTAGTGATTATATTGCAGAAGCAACCAATCACACAACCCTTGCAGTACTCGATAGCTTATAAAGGGGGGCTTTCTAATTTCTTAGGCAGGAAATATTTATGAGAAGTTTGTCTCCGGGAGCCCTGAAACATAGTACTTTGGAATGGTGGAGATAAGTGGTCTCAAATTTAGGTTTATGTTTTCCTATATATTTAAGGGTTATGTGAATAAATTATTCATGTTTAAAATCCAGAAAATATGAGGTTAGAAGATAGTTTATATGACCATATACATATGAATTTATCAATACACTTTAATCTGTGATGTACTTTTTGTACCCAAATATATTCACTGAAAAGTTTGTTCTTCAAGACCATAAAACTGGGGCCAAGACAGAAGGAAATGATTCCTTGCATATTTCCTCAATTACACTTTGTATCCTTTAGGCATAAAGTTTATGGAGAAATCTTACTTTATTCTTAAATATAAACATCAAGTCTATGCTGTCATCATAGTGCTAATAAATCAAGCAAATTCCTATTTTTATCTGCATTCTAACTCAGGCAAAATGAAAGTTTTCTCTTCATTCAGATTTTCAAGAAAAATTTGGCTGCACAGACCTGTTCAGATTGCTATGGGCTGAAGAGTTAATATAGATTATCTTTTCCATAAATTTGATGCAAATGAGGTAAAGGGAGAAAGAAAAAGCAAGGACTTTGATAGGAAGGTATAGGTGAGGAAAGATGTGGGATAGAGAGAGAGCAGACAGTGGAGGGGAGAAAATACATTGAGCAATGGTTGATGGAGCAAAGTCCTGGAAAATTCAAGAAGAAGTGGGATCAAAATTGTAAGAGACTTACTTTGAAAAGAAGCAGAAACACCCCTTCCTCTGAGACAGGAGGGAAGGAAAAGATCAGTATGACAGATACTGTAGATTGGCCCACTCAACACCCACCCCAGCACACTTCCTGCTGAAATCTTTATTTCTCATCCTTGGAGCTAGGGTTCTGCATGTAATGAGACCTGGATGAAGGAAGTGAACAATGTGTGGTAGTGGCCACATATAGGGAGACTGAACTACTAGCAAATGTGCTGGCAAAGGAATTTCATTCTTCTGGGATCAACGGTGGAGGGAGCTGTCTTGGAATTATGGCAGAAAAGCATAGTTCTGGGGCCTGTGTCAATAACAGCTTGCTTAATAAGCCAGTTTTATAGTTAGGTTTAGGGAGTTGTTTCTAGAAATGTAGTCTACAGTTTGTTCTTTCAGGTCTCCCAATGATTCTGAGGATCATCTAATAACCCTTATTAAACTAAGCTGAATTTAATTCTTAAACTACCTAGAATGGAATGTTTTATCTAGTTCTAAGAATCCTTACCTATACAGTAATTGGTACTGAATGGTGTTGCAAGTAACAGAATCTAAAATGTAGTATTGGCTGAATTGAGACAATGAGGAAATAAATATACACCCACTTTAGTCTGGAAAGCTTGTGACTGGTCAAACTTTTGCCTATTCTTCCTTGGAGTATAAACCAAGTGTCACCCGAAGCTGTAGCATTACGAAAAATGGTAGGAAATTTCAGAAATTGGCATGTTTTGGCTCCTTCTTGTGGCTTTGAGAAAAGTTCCATAAGAAAGTGATGAGCTCAGGCTGCAGAAATGGAAGGAAAGATAAATGTACTAAGAAAGGTGCTTTTAGTCTTTGGCTTGCAGTTTAAGTTTACTGAGATTCTTGTAATCTGGAGCCTTGCAGGGTTGAAAAAGTAAAAAGCTTCTGTACTCCAAAGGAAGCCATTAACATGGTAATAACAAAGCTGCAGCCTTAGCAGGAAATAAGATTGATGCTGTGCTGGACAAATTCTCTGATCAAATTAATACTGTTCTCTCCTCAACAAAGCTTATTGTTTCACATGTCCTGAAGGTGGTAGCCATTAAGTTAAAGGAGAAGAGGAAAATGGATAGAGTGCAAAGTTTAGCAGCTAAAAGGCCAATTCTCAGGCTTAGAAAGTTTGTCTAGACCAGTGGTACTCAAAGTGTGGTGCACAGACTATAGCTGTCAGTTCATGAATTTTTGTTACTGGTCTGAGAGGAGATAAGGAGTTTGAACTAGAATGTGAATCAACTTCGACACTAAGATCACCATTTAGTTCATCTGACTTTTTTATGTCAAAAGTTTATCAATGAAGGAAGCAATGTGTTAATTTACATTCTGGTGCAAGCACCTTATCCTGTCACAGTCTGGAATTTTGAGTAGAACTGGTCTAGAAAACAGTTAGAAAACTGATTACTCACACATAGATTGTATCAGAAATAAACATGCTGGACATCTACTAAATTTTGAGGGAATATATTGCCAAAAAACATCCCATGCCTGACTGGAACAGTCTGTGACTGTTAAACCCCATAAGAATTCCCAGGGTCCTGAACCTGCACCAGCAACAAGAAAGCTGCCCAAAGCTATGTATAAGCTTCCAGAAAGGACATCCTTGACAAAGCTCAGCTCAGGTATAACCAAGAGGATGATGGGTAAGGAAGAACTATGAGAAAGTAGAATCAGGGAAAACAGAGGGCAATGAACAAGGGAAATCCTCCGAGATGATTCCAAAGATTTTGAGGGCTGCCAGATGGAATTGGCAAGGAACTCAAGGAATTTGCTTTACTGCCAAGGTAAGGAAACTTCACTGTTCCTGTTCAGAATGACTTGATAATTGTTAGGATTCAGAGTTTCACATTCTTCTTTTTCTGAATGTGAATTTTTACTTTGGTATGTTCTGCCACATCAAAATCTGATGGAGAGGACTTCACATCACCCAGACATCCTGAGGTTTTTACTGTATCTAGTGATTAGATGAGATTATTACCTCTCTTGGGAAGAGTGTGAGTGTGGTCCATAAATGAGAAGGACGGGCGTAGATACTTGGTAGTCAGAGAGGTAGACTAGAGCAGAGTATACAAGTTGCTTACTCAATGTCCATTTTTCCTTTCTTTTTTTACTAACAGATTTTCCCCAATTTTTGGCAAACATTTTCCAACCTCCCTGGCAGATAGGCATGACTATATTTCACACTTGTGGTCAAATATATGAGGAAGTTGTTGGTTATAACTTCTGAAGATGCTCCCTAAAAGGGGTAGCCAAACTGACAGCAAAGCCATACCCTAAGGATGGTGGTGAAGCTGTACCACTCCTAGACTGCCCACCTCTGGACTTCTACATGAGAAAAAATAAACCCCCAATTTATTTGAGTCACTGTTTTCCAGTTTCTGTAATGACCAGCCAAATGTAAATTCCTAGTTCATACACTAGATAATATGTAAGTAGCTGTGTTCTCTATTTCCTTAGTAAATCTAGTAATATGTGTTTCTTATTTACTTAGTGAAGTAGAAGTCCAGGTCTGTCTGCTGAAAATTATATTATTTGAATCAATTCAATATGATTTTTATTGAATGCCTATTGTGTGCTTGGAATGAATGTTCATTGAGAGTAATCTTTACTAACTATACTGCAACCCTTACATTATATTTCCTCTTTCCAGGATAATTTTGAAGGACTGCACTTGAATTCATCTCCTTTCCTGCTCTACCCACTGAGCTGAACCTTGGAGGAAATTTTATAGCTGTAGACTAAAAACTTGCCAGGTTGACAACCTGTATCCTGCATTTTTATACCTCAAGATTGAGCACTTTACACCCGCCAAAATACATTACATTTAACTTGCATCATGTATAGTCATATACTTATATGAAAATATGTGTTTTCTATTATGAATGAGATTTGTTTCATAAGTTGTCCATGTTCACTTGCTGTCATGGATTTTAATTGGTTGCCTACTCAGCATCCATTTCCCCCTTCTTCTTTCCTAAGGATACCAGATTTCTGACCAGGTAGTTGCCTTTCCTCCTTGTGGCTAATATATGTACACACAAATTCAAGTAGGTGCACACATTTATGCTTTCCATTGTATATGAGCCTATGTCAGTGAAATGATTTTTCTCTTATACAAAAGGCTTTGTAGATAGTAAATAAAGAGGCTGCATATGGGAGAGAGAGTTTGTGTGGAAGACAGATAAATAACAGAGTGGTAAGAAACAGCACTGGTAGGTGATAGTATACTCCCCCTAAAATGGTAATTTTCTAGTGTTGAATCCTCTAAGACCAGAGCCATGGAAAAGGGCAGGTCCCAAGAGTGATTGACTGCACTTATCAGGACTGACTGTGGCATGCAGTTAGTGAGAGAGGATCCTGAGGCCTAGCCAGAAAGTTTAGATCTTGGGTAATCATTCTGAGCAACTTGAAGCAGGAGAGAAGAGGAGAGCATGGGTCCAGGAGACAAAGTGGGCCAGATGCTAAAGAAGCAGTAACACCAAGGCACCAAAGAAATGATATGAACTAGAGTTAGTAAGAGGCTGCAAAGATCAAGGTGAACATCAGATAGTGGAACAAGCTGGGATGGAGCTTGGTGTTTGCGGAGGATACAGTAATTCAGGAACACATCTCGAAGAATTGGGAATGTAGTTTCAGGCCTCTTTTCTGAATGTTTTGGTTGTTCCCATCAACAGGGGTGAGTCTAATAGGAGCAGACAACAACCAAATAGTATTTCATTGAAAATGAGTATCAGTGCAGAATGGATTACCTACACATGTTTTTTTTAACTCTGTGACATTATCATATAGGAAAAAGTTTACTACTATCACTATATGGGGCCAGCATGTGCCAGGCACTCCTAAGAGAACTTAGTATGAATTATCTCACTGAAGTTTTATAATAGCCTTATGAGATAGGTACTTTAATTATTCCCATTTTGCAAATGAGGAAACTAAGGTTCAGAGATGGTAAGTCATTTGCCTAAGATCACTAAGTGGCACAGCTGGATTGCAAGTCCAAATGTGTCAGATTCCAGAGAGTGTGTGCTCATAAGTGTGTGTTACACTGCCTCTGTGATAATCTCCTATGCTGTTTTCAGAGATGTGGGCCATATGCTCTTCTTCATTAATAGTTTGCTTAGCATTTAGATGAAGGTGCTGCTTCATCCATTTAGCAGTGAAGGGAAAATACATCGAGACTACAGAATGAACAAGACTCTTTCAAGAAAGCAGGAAATAGCTGACCTGAGGCAAGGGTGGAAGTCACCTCCATTCCACAGGATTCACCTGAAAATTTTGAGCAAATAGCAACTTCAATGAATTGCCACCAGAAATTTGTGTTATAATAAACCAAAGATACATTCTTGAAGAAGTGTATACTTGCTGAGAGAGTCTTTTGGAATGTCTGTCATTTTCAGGAGGCTCCTAGGGGTATGGTAGATCAATACTTGAAATTCTCTGCACAGCTCATGATCTGATGCAGGATGCTCAGGGCAAACTCTGAAGAAGCTTTAAACTACGTTTTGCAAAGTTCAAGTGGCTTTCCTTTCTACGTTTTTGTGAACTTCTCAAGATTTTATTTTATTTTATTTGGTGAGGAAGGTTGTCCCTGAGCTAACATCTGTGCCAATCTTCCTCTATTTAGTATGTGGGATGCCACCACAGCATGGCTTGATGAGCAATGTGTAGGTCTGCGCCCAGCATCCGAATCAGCAAACCCTGGGCTGCCAAAGTGGAGTGTGTGAACTTAACCACTATGCCACTAGGCTGGCACCCCCAAGACTTTAAAAAGTAAAAATGGTTTATTGCAACAGCAACCAATGGTGATTATTCCACAGGCAATACCATTTCAGATGCCTTATAGGTGAAGTCTTTCAAAATGAAGAATAAGGTGACTTCAATTGCAGTTTAAGGCAGCTTAATAAGAAGTTGGTAGTGAGTACTTGTGCTTCAGCCACCTGACACTTGGCTGGCTACAATTGGAAACAAAAGGGGAAATAAAATGGAATTGGAAAAAAGACTCCTATGTTCCCCTCTACTGGATATCCTTAAAGTTACTATCTGTCGACCTCTAAGTACATATTTTTTATCCAAATAACTTTGTATTCTTAATAGAGAATTAACTAGGGTTAATAATAATAATACTGAAAATAATAGCAGCAAATACTTATATAGAACAAATATCATTTTATTTAATCCTCACAACTATTAATATCTCCATTTTACAGATGAAGAAACTGAGTGACAGGTTAAGACTCTTAACAAGAGTCATATGGCTAATAACTGGGGGAGCTGAGATTATGAACTCAGGCACTCTGGTTCCAGAGCACATGCTCTTAATCACACTTCTAAGAGAACAAGTCAGTCGTAAGAATTCCATGATGAAGAAAAACAAGAAGAACATTTGATGAAATAAAGGCCTAAAGTCTGGAAAAGATTCAGACTGTGATAAAATGTAGTTCAGATGTAGTTTAGCGCAAAGAGAGAGAGCAAGATTACAGAATCCTTGGGGAGAAAAAGAAACCGTACACAAAGAGCAGACTAGGATCAGGGCACTGACTGAAGGAACTCAGTATACACTGCCTCTTGAACTGAACAAGATTGAACTTTGTGTCTATTCTATTGAGCAGTAATTATCTAAACGTTTATAGTTGTAGTTTATTAATTGCCTTTAGAATTATAGAATTTTACCATGAATTGTAGCTATCTTTTTGGTAATGTAAAAAATATTGTTTTTGAAGGAGGGGGATGCCCTTATAGTCTCATAGCCATTTCAACTATTATTTGAATATTAATAGATCAGCATTCCCCTGGAAAAATTGCTAAATCCCCCTAGCACTTAATTCCTTTCTTAGTAAAATGATGGGTTATCATAGATTAATTATTTATATAACTTTCAGCTTAAAAATCTTGCCAGGTTTTTAATCTGCTAAGTGCATGATAGCAAGTCAATCAATATGCATATTGAAAAAAAATCTTAGAATGCAACTTAGAGAAAAATATAAATGCAAAGGCAAAAACAGGAGAGAGTGGAAAGGGCACACACTTATCTGTACTGTTATTTGGCAATTGATCATTACTCCTACTCTTAATGGAATCATGTATTAAATAGCTTTATTATATTCATTTAATTAATTCAACAAATAATTGAGTACCTACTAGTAAAACTCGAGTACATTTGGTTTTGCCACAAAGATTAAGATTGCTTTTAGGATAAAGGCTGTCATAGGTATTTTATAATTGCATTCAATGATGCTTTTGTTGTTGTTAGTGCCGTCAAGTTGATTCTGCTCCTGACGACCCTGTGTACAGCAGAGCAGAAACCTGCCCAGTCTTTTTGCCCCATCCTCTCACCTTCCCACACTATATGAGACAATGTTCCACTACTATTCATGGGTTTTTCTTTTTTTTGGTTTAAAACTTATGAATTGTTTATTTCTAAAATTTGCCATTTAATATTTTCAGATTGAGGTTGACTGTGTGTAACTGAATCCACAGAGAGTGAAACGATGGACAAGGGGGGACTACTGTATATAGAGCTGCTCTGTTCATGATAGTAGACACTAGCCACATGTGGCTGTTTAAATTAATTAAAATGAAATAAAAAATTCAGTTCCTCCATTACAGAGTGCTCAGTTGCCACATGTCGCTAGTGGCTACCATATTGAACACTACAGATATTGAATTTTTTCATTATTGCAGAAGATTGTGTTGGCCAGCAGTGATAGAGGGAATATGGGGTTTCACATAGCAGGATGGAGAGCAACTGGAGATCCTTTGACCAGGGAAATAGTGGCATGAGGAAAATAGTACCCAAAGATCAAGAGGTGTAGAGAGTAGAGGAAGAGCAATGAGGAACTATGGAGTGAGTAGGCCTGTTACTTCACTGTTACAGCATACTGAATGTATTCAGTATGGGAATGCGAGAATGGTTAAGCTATTCTGAAGGAAGAACATAAGGATTTTGTCTGAATGACTGAAAGCATCAAAGAGCCACAGATATGACCACTGAGGATTTTAACCTGAGAGGCTGAGGGAGAATGGTGTGGCACCAATGAGTGGGGAGTATTTAGGAGGAGGAGCTGCCTTGGAAACGTGAAGGAGAACAATCACATCTTTACCACACCCTTAGAGGGTGGTAGTGAGGATTAAATGAGGTGATATAAGCACATTCCACAGATGATGGATAGAAACTTTAAATGTAGATTGTTTTTAAAGGGACCTGTCTCCTTTGTTTTTACAGAGTGTGAAAGCAAATAAACATTATATTGTGTGGCTTCCTCTTGCATCTTCTGCATATACACTTTTGGTGACAGCTGTTTCCCTTGTTTGCTTAGAAAAGAGAGGGAAAACTACATTTACTGAGTACCTCCCATGTAAGGTGACTTACATACATTATCCCCTTATCCTTGTGAGGCCCATGTTATAGATGAAGGAACATAGCTAGGAAGAGGTGAAGCAGGGATTTGAACTCAAAACTTTTGCTCTTTCTGCCTAATCTCTACAAGTAAGGATGGTTTCACTATTAGTTCCTTAAGTTGATACCACCCTCTCTTGACCTGGTAACTTGAAGCCTGATGCTTATCTCACATTCTACATTTTGAGGTTGTCTTTAGCACTGAATTCCATTTGCCACCCATTTTTCAAATGTAAGAATAGATCCTATAAAAATTGTTTACTCAGAGCAATAATTGATACGTGGGGTGACCTGGTCTGACTTCCAACTAGATTGTTCTATTTGTTTTTGATAATTTTCCTATTCCTATTTGTGATCTTCTCTTTTGCACTTAAATAAGTCCCTTCAGCATTTCTTGTAGAACTGGTTTCTTGGTGATAAACTTTAATTTTTGCTTGTCAGGGAAACTCTTTCTCTCTCCTTCCATTCTGAATGATAACCTTACTGGGTAGAGTATTCTTGGCTGTAGACTTTTTCCTTTCAGCACTTTAAATATATCATGCCACTCTCTTCTAGCCTGTAGAGTTTCGGCTGAGAAGTCCTCTGACAGCCTTATGGGGTTTCCTTTGTATGTAAGTTGTTGCCTTTTTCTTGCAGCTTTTAGGATTTTCTCTTTATCTTTAAATTTTTGGCATTTTAATTATAATGTGTCTTGGTGTGGGCCTCTTTAGGTTTATCTTGGTTGGTGCTCTCTGTGCTTCTGGTGCTTTGATGTCTGTTTCCTTCCTTAGGTTAGGAAAGTTTTCAGCTATTATTTCTTCAAATAGATTCTCTGCCCCTTTGTCGCTCTCTTCTCCATCTGGGATAGCTATAATACGAATGTTAGTCCACTTGATATTGTCCCAGAGTTCCCTTAGACTGTTCTTGTTCTTTTTAATTTATTTTTCTTTTATCTGTTCAGCTTGGGTGATTTCCTCTAGTCTTTGTCCAGCTCGCTGATCCATTCTTCTGTATCATCTACTCTGCTATTTTGTCCCTCTAGTGAAATTTTCATTTCTAGTATTGTATTCTTCATTTCTGATTGGTTCTTTTTTGTATTTTCCAATTCTTTGTTGATGTTCTCACTGTGTTCATCCAGTCTTCTCCCAAGATCAGTGAGTATCCTTATGAGTTTTTATTTGAACTCTTTGTCAGCTAGATTGCTTATTTCTGTTTCATTTAGTTCTTTTTCTGGGGTTTAGTCCTGTTCCCTTGCTTGGAATATATTCCTTTGCCTCCTCATTATGCCTCTTTCTCTATGCTTATATCTATGTATTAGGTGAGTCAGCTATGTCTCCTGATCTTGGAAAAGTGGCCTTATGTAAGAGATTAAGAGATGTCTTTTGAGGCCCAGCAGTGTGCTTCCCTCTCGTCACCAGTCCAAATGATCCAGGAGTGACCCTTGTGTGGGTTACGTGTGTCCTTCTGCTGCAGCAGGGTTGCTCTTACTACAGGTACCCAGGAAGTCTAGGCTTTCCCTCCCTGCCCAGCTGTATGTAAATCAGGTTTGGGGAGCCCCAGCACAGTTGGCTGCAAGGTATAATAGCACACTCCTGTTGCAGTTTTTCTGTTAAGTGAGTAGGCACCCAGTGTGGCTGGTTGCTAGGTTCAGGGGCTTACAATTGCTATAGGCCTCAGGCCTGCAAGGCTGTTGTCAGCTCTCTTATGATTTCAGCTGAGTGGGCCTGGCTCCAGGCATGGGAGCACCCAATTGTTTCAGGCTTTGGAAGGCAGGGCCTGTCCCCTTTGTGGCTGTTTGTTAGCACAGGTTTTCAGCCACTGATAAGCCCCACCCCCCATAGGTCCACACACCCCATCGACACATTCCTGGCCCATACACACTTCCTGGTCCCCTGGAGTATACCTAGTCACCTCACTGCAGAGACCCCCACACTCTCTACTAATGTTCCCCACAGTTTACCTGCTCTTCACACAGGCCCTGCCCCAGAGAGGCAGACACACTCGCCTGCCTGTAGAGGACCGAGGCACCTAGTCTATGCAGGCCAACAAGTAGCCTGAGGACTTGCTGTTGGGTGGGGCCAGTCCTTAGGGCTGCTGCCTGCCCTGGCTGAGCTGGATTAAATCTGTGCTCTAGTGGGTGTGGCAGACCCTGAGCTAACAGGCCAGGGGAAGAACTCCAATGGCTTCTGCCACTGTCTGTGTCAGCACGCCTGTACTAGGTCACAACAATGGCTGCCACCAATGTCTCAGTCTCTAGAGAGATCTCACCCCTCACCAAGATGCACCCAGAGCCTACCAGGTGAGTCTCTTTTCACCAAAGGACTATGCACCCTTCTTTCTGGTGATTTTAGGTTGCTTTCTGAGATGGGTGAATTTGCATGTGGGCCCTTTAAGAGCTGGCCTTTTTCAGCTTATATCTGATAGCTTTTCTGGGGGTATTCTCTGTTGCAGTTAATAGGCAGTGAAGCCAGATCTTATGAGACTTGTCTCAGTTGTACTGAGTCTGAAGTATGCTTATAGCACTAATGGGCCCCTGCTCTGGTCCCCATTCCTTCAGGGAGGGCTGCATACCTTAGGGTGACTCCTGCTTGGTCAGCCATGAAGCTCTGCAGCTTGTGTAGGTGGCTTTTTTTTCTCTCCAGAAGGAATTTCTGCCTCAGTCAGGACTGTCCCTTGTGGTGGGGGTTCTTTTTATCCAGCTTCCAGTTTTCTCTCTTTGGTAATTTTTCTAAGAATAGTTGTAATCTGGTTGTGTTCATGGGAGGAGGTGAGTTCAGAGTCCGCCTACACTGCCATCTTGACAAGATCTCTATTCATAGGTTTTCATGGTCAATTTTTTTCAGAAGTGGGTGGCCAGGTCCTTCTTCCTAGTCTGCCTTAGTCTGGAAGCTCTGCTGAAACATGTCCACCATGTGTGACCCTGCTAGTATTTGAAATACCAGTGGCATAGTTTTCAGTGTCACAGCAACATGCATCCACCACAGTATGACAGCTGACAGATGTGTGGTGCGTTTCCTTGACCAGGAAATGAACCTGGCTGTGGTCATGAGAGCACTGAATCTTAACCACTAGACCAGCAGGGCTGGCTCAATGATGTTTGACACATGGTATATTCTCAATTATTTATTTTGACTCAGTTTTACCTTCTGCATAGGCAAGATCTAAACTTTGTAGTACAGACCTATTTTCCCTAAAAATAAGCAGGTCTATATGAGTTTTAATAGAAACATTGCAACAGATGTGATGAAATTCCAGAGACACCCTACTTTGTCATCCTGCTCTTGTTGATCACAGTAAGGTTGTCAGATTCTCAAATTTTCCTGACCACCAAATATGTACAAGGTGATGTAGGGACTATAAAGAAAAATAAAATATCTTTGTCTTTGATGCCTTTACACAAAATTAAACAGAAGTTACAAAGATCTGATTAAAAGTGGCTAAATAATAAGGAAACAAATTTATTTCATCTTATATAACAGAAAATATGAAAGGTAGGGCAGTTTCAGAAGTTGTTGCTTGAGACTCAATAATGTTATTAGCACCCAGGTTCATTGTGTTTTATCATCCTGCTATCCTTAGTAAGTTAGTTACTTCCCACATAATCACAGATGCACGCAGCAGCCCCAGATATCATCCGTTCACCAAAAAATACCTAAAGGCTGGAAGGGAGAAAAAGAATGTTTCTGTTTCTTATGTCCTTTCTTAACCATAAACATAAAATAGATGACCTTCTTCAGTCAACAAACTTCTCTTCATGTCTCATTGTCCAGAACTGCATCACTTACCTATGCCTAAAGCAAGCTCTGGCAAGGGGAATGATATCACCTTGATTGGCTTATACCAGTGAATTTTAAACTTTTTAAACCACAACCCACAGTGAGAAAATAATTTGCACATTATTATATAACACACACACACACACACACACACACAAATGAACATGCACATGCTTAGACACACATAAAGCCTCACAAAATAATTATTACCCTTAATGCAGGTAACATACTATGATATTATTTATAATATTCTATTTCTTTAATCAGAAAATTCTGATAGTAAATCTTTCAGAAAATTAAAGAGGAGAGAACACTAACAAACTCATTTTTGAGGCCAGCATTACCCTCATACCAAAGCCAGACAAAAATACTATAAAAAAAGAAAACTACAGATCAATATCCTTAATGAATATTGATGCAAAAATCCTCAGCAAAATACTGGCAAAACAAATTCAAAAGCACATTAAAAGGATTATACTTCATGACCAGGTGAGATTTATCCCTGTGATACAAGAATGGTTCAACGTATGAAGAATCAATGTAATATACTACATTAACAGAACAAAAGATAAAAATCACGTTAATCTCAAATGATGCAGAAAAAGCATTTGACAAAATTCAATACTCATTCATGATAAAAATTTAACAAGCCAGGAATAGAAGAAAACTACTTTAACATCTTTTATGGCCCTTTATTAAAGGCCATATATGAAAATCCCACATCATATTCAATGGTGAAAAACTGAAAGATTTTCCTCTTAGATCAGGAACAAGGCAAGGATGCCCCTTCTACTAAATAAACTACTAGAAGTCCTAGACTGAACAATTAGGGAAGAAAAAGAAATAAAAGGTATTCAAATTGGAAAGGAAGAAGTAAAATTATTTATGTTCACAGGTTACATGATCTTATATGTAGAAAACCCTAAAGACTACACACACACACACACACACACAAACTGGTAGAACTAATAAACAAATTCGGTAAAGTTGCAGACACAAAATCAATATGCAAGAATCAGTTACATTTCTGTATACTAACAATGGACAATCTGAAAAGGAAGTTAAGAAAACAATCCCATTTACAATAGTAACAAAAAGAATAAAATACTTAGGAATAAACTTAACCAAGGAGGCAAAATATCTGTACACTGAAAACTACAAAACAGTGCTGAAGGAAATTAAAGACGACACAAATAAATGGAAGACATCCTGTGTTCATGGATTAGAAGACCTTATTGTTAAAATGTCAAGACTACCCAAAGTGATCTACAGCTTCAATGCCTACCCTATCAATTTCAATGGGTTTTTTTGCAGAAATAGAAATACATCATCCTAAAATTCATATGGAATCTCAAAGGACCTCAAATAGCTAAAATAATCTTGAAAAAGAGGAACAAAGCAGAAGGCCTCATATTTTCTGATTTCAAAACATATTGCAAAGCTACCGTAATCAAAACAGAATGGTACTGACATAAAGACAGACCTATTGACCAATGGAACAGAATAGAGTGCCCAGAAATAGACCCTCACATATATGGCCAAATGAACTTTGACAAGTACACCAAGAATACGCAATGGAGAAAGGATAGTTTTTTCAACAAATGGTGCTTTGAAAACTGGATCTCCACATGCAAAAGAATGATGCTGGATCCTTACCTTACACCATTTGCAAAAATTAACTCAAAATGGATTAAAGCCCTAAATGTAAGAACTAAAACTATAAAACTCTTATAAGAAAACATAGTGGAAAAACTTCATGACATTGGATTTGGCAATAATTTCTTGAATATAACATCAAAAACACAGGCAGCAGAAGCAAAACTGGACAAATGGGACTACATCAAACTTAAAAACTTCTGCACAGCAAAGGACACAATCAACAGAGTGAAACGGCAACCTACAAATTGCAGAAATTGGAGAAAATATTTGCAAACGATGTGTTGAGATATTAAATATCTAGAATATATAAAGAACTCCCACAACTCAACAACAACAAAAAACCCCAAATAACTTGATTTTTTAAATGGGCAAAGGATTTGAATAGACTCTCCAAAGAAGATATACAAATGGCCAGCAAGCATATGAAAAGATGCACAACTTCAGTAATCATCAGGGAAATACAATCAGATATTGCTTCATACCTGTTAGGATAGCCATTATGAAAAAAAACCCAGAAAATAACAAATGTTGGTGAGGATTTGAAGAAATTGGAGCCCTTCTGCACTGTTGGTAGGAATGTAAAAAATGTGCAGTCACTGTGGAAAACACTATGGAGGTTTCTCAAAAAATAAAAATAGAAATACCATATAATCCAGGAATATCACTTCTGGGTACATATCCAAAAGAATTGAAAACAGGATCTCAAAGAGATATTTGTACGCCCATGATCATTGCATTATTCACAGTAAGCCAAGAATGGAAGCAGCTCAAATGTCCATCAAAGGATGAATGGATAAAGAAAATGTGGTATATATATACAATGGAATATTATTCAGCCTTAAAAAAGAAGGCAATCCTGTCCTATAAACGACATGAATGAGGACATTATGCTACCTTGAGGACATTACGCTAAGTGAAGCAAACCAGTAAGAAAAATACAAATTCTCCATGATTCCTTTGATATAAGGTTTCTAAAGTAGTCAAGTTCGTAGAAACAGAAGGTTGAATGGTGGTTGCCAGGGGCTTTGGGGGAGGAGGAAAACGGGGAGTTTTTGTTTAGTAGTTATAAAGTTTTAGTTTTGTAAGATGAAAAAGTTCTAGAGATCTGTCGCACAACAATGTGCATATAGTTAACACTAATGTACTGTTTACTTAAAAGTGGTTAAGATGGCAAATTTTATGTTATGTGTCTTTTACCACAATAAAAAACATGTTGATTGTGACCTACTAAATTGATTTTATGACTCGCTTATGGGTTACAACCTGATTTTGACAAATCCTAGCTTATATTAATTGATTGACTGTCTGTGATGTGACCTACCTTGGAGTACGAGCCTGTCTTATACTTGATCAAATTCATGGCTCTATTAGCAAGCAAAAGGTAGGGGGAAATGGAATATTATTTGGCAATAAAAAGAAATGAAGCGCTAATACATGCTACAACATGGATGGACCTTGAAAACATTGAAGCATAAGAAGCCAGTCACAAAGGATCACCTATTGTATTATTCCATATAAAATGTCCAGAAAAGGCAAATCCATAGGGATGGAAATTAGATTAGTGGTTGCCTAGGGCTGGGGTGAGGGATTGGGGGAAATGGGGAGTGACTGCTAATAGGTACAGGTTTTCTCTTTGAGAGGACAAACGTGTTCAAAATTAGACTGCAGAGATGGTTGCACAACCCTTTAAATATAGCAAAAACATTGAATTGTACACTTTAAATAGCTAAAATGTATGGTATGTGAATTAAATTCCAGTTAAGCTGCTAAAAAAGGGAAAAATGACATAGAGTTTATATCTAACGAAATAAAGACAATGTCAGCATATAAAAAATGTGTAAATATAAATGCAGACAACTTTAGAATACTCATATGTCTGTCTATGTAAAAAATTTTGAAGTGAAGAAATCAATGTCAGAATTATAGAGAGATAGCAAGAACTATTTCCTGGTGATATTATAAATTCATTATATAATGTCAATAAGTAACAAGAAGCATTATACTTAGTTTTGAGCTAGTAAAAAGAAAAGGCGGGAAGAAAAGCTGAGGAGTTAGCAAACAACAGTGTGCACAGGAGATACTTTATTTAAAAATTGCCTTAGTTCTATATTTTCAGTTTAGTCTCAGAATGTAGCCCTTCCTAGCCCAAGTATTTTTCTATCCGATTCAGAGAAGTCTGGATTCTCTTCCTAAGAACGCTATGGTGGTACTAGTAAGCCGTGTTTGAACTCAGTCGTTTTAGTTAGACCTTTGCTAATTTTGTCATACTTACTTGTCTTCCCTCATTAGATTATGAATTTCTTGAGTCTAAGGACTGTAGTTTCCAGGAGTGACATTATATTAGGAAATTAACCTGGGGAGAGGGAGGCACCACCAAGATTTGGCCACCGTCACTTAATCAGCTGTGTGACCTTAACTTCTCTGAAGCTGTTTCTTCATCTGTAAAATGAGAATCATGATCTATTTCAAGGTGGTGTTGTAAGAACGAAATGGGATTAAGTTGTATGAAGTATCTAGCGTGGAGCCTGGGACACGGCAGATTCTCAATAAACAGTTTCTTTCACGTGTCTTTCTGTGGCCCTCTGTTCTTTTGTCCCAGATCAGGTGAAATGGCCTATTTGCCCTAATTTTCCTCATTCTTTGAGCCCAGAGGCACTACTAACTCTGAAACTTACAGGGATCATATCAGGCTTCTAGTTTTTACTTCCCGTGTGGTCCTTAGAATTTCTTTCATTTTATTCACTTTTGTCCCTTCCCCATGTATGCAAAGATCTATATTGATTGTGTAATTTCCTCCAAGTCTCAGTAGGTAGTGGATATCATGACAATTTTACACTAACAATGATATTTACATAAAATATTCACAGAAGATTTCTTGACTACTATGAAAAAGGGAGTTTGTGTATTACATATAGAGTGGAAAAGAGCTATTAATCAGAAGCTATTCCTGAAATAGAGAAAACAGTAGTTATGGTTTTAAACTTAATTGTTAAGATACAGAGTTATTCATCATGTGCCCTTCTTAATAGCTAACCCAGACATCAATTTGTTATGTAAGCAAAGAATCAGGAAGCTACAGCAGAGCTCAAGGAAGCTTTTGAGTATCTTCTGTACTGATTAAATTACCTGATATATCTTAATAATATTTTGGTTAAATGCAAAAAGTAATTTTAAAAAGTGTGTGCTGAGGGAAGAGGGGAAAGGAATTTGTATTGAAAGACCAAAATGGAAGTGTTTTGGGTTTACTCTGACCTTGGAGTTGATAGTACATAATCAGTTATGTCAATACCCTCCAGCCAAAGGCCACTGGGAACACACCTGTAATTGAACAAATTGGGTTTATTGCTTGTTGCAGGGAGGGAGAATGCACACCGTGGAGATCCATGGGGCACCTCATTAAGAGAGTTTAGAAAAGACTTAGTATATAGAATTTGGGGTCTTTTAGGTGATTCTGGGAAGGTTTTAAGGAAGCAGTCTTTTTTCTGGATATGGATGCTGTTGGGAAATGGGAGTAATTTCATGATTGGGTATCTTAATAAATCTTACCTAGAAGAAGGGGAGACTAGCCCAAGGGTAAAGCTATAATTGGTACAGAAGCAGCAGTCACTAATATTATCTAGGCTAGGGGGATGTTTAGTCGTTGTTGTGGCTTGGACAATGTTCATATTTTTCTATGTTCAAACATGATTACACAGTAGTCTTTTTTTGCCTTGATACACTATAGTCACAGAGTGGCCTTGTTTGATGTTCATGATCTGTCAGACTCCTTATGTTCAATGGGAGAACGTCAAGATCTAGTTGTGAATGCCAGGTCAGCTCCTGGATGTCAGGGTCTGCTTTTCTCTTTCTCAGTTAGGAGCATTATCTTCTCCTACCCCATTTTCTCTCTGTTTTCTTGTTGAGTTCTTACTGTAAAATCAGACATTTTCTAAGACTATTGTTATAAGTGGGAAGGGAAGGGAAACTAACATTTATTGAGCACTTATATATTAGGAACTGTTGTATATATAATGATACATAATATCATATAAAAATAATAATAACCCTGAAGCAGATATCATCTACATTTTACAGAGGAAGAAACTGGGGCTCAGAGAAGATAGGCAATTTGCTCAAAGTTACACAGCTGGTATATAGAGGCTGATTTTGAATCCAGATCTGTCTCTAAAGCCTTATGTTCTTTCTGCTCTACCATGTTGCCTTTTAGGAGATTTAGAAATATAACCTATTCTTTATGTCTGTACTATTTATTTAAGAAAATATTATATTCAGAATTGAAACATGGAGAAGTGATAATTCCTTGAATTCAGTTATATTGAATATTTTTAGACTATATATGTCAGATGGCAGAACCTATAGGAAGCAGATTTTATAGTCTTGTTCCACCAGATACTGTAAATACTCAGGGGGGACAAAGAACTAAAAGAAAGAACTAAAGTGTTGGATTCTGTGTGGATTCTCTGCCCTAGAAGAAATTTAGGAACTGGCCATTTGGAGAAAAGCGGTTCCTAGAGGTGAGCTTTCAGGTATAAGGATCAGTTCCATTTCAGTTCCTATTGCTTCTGTTGCTTGGCCCAGACATGCAGGCTCACCCTTGCCCCAGTCTCTGGGAACCATTTAGCTGTCAGGCAGGCGGAAATGTAAAGAACCCTGGACTCACACCTCAGTCACTCAGCATAAAGTCAACCTTCCTACCAGTCCTTTTCTGACCTAATAGTTTAGTCTGATAAATGGGCTCTTACCTTGTCCTTATGAATAAGTTTCTACTTTATAATCCAGTCTAGTAAATAAATCCTCCTCTTGCATCCTCATAATAGTTCAGTATTCCATGATATGGGGTAAAGAAAGAAAGTTTCCACAGGCATATTCCTCTTTTCATATTTAGCTAAATTGCTTCAAGGATTTATATCTAAGTGACTGACCACTCTCTTTATGGACTTCTATTAATGTTCAAACCTGGGCGTTGGAATCAGATAGAATTAGTTTGGACCGCAACTTTTCTACTAAACTACCTTGGGCAAAATACTTAACCTCACTGAACCTCAGAGTCCTCATTCTGAAAATAGAGATAATAATGTCTATCTCGCAGGGTTATTGGGAGTCTGACATGCGGTATGTTAAGGCCAAAGTGCCTGGAACATAATTGTTCAGAAAGTGGCAGCTCTTCTTTTTTAAGTTCGGGTAAAATTCACATGACATAAAATTAGCCATTTTAAGGTATACAATTCAGTGACATTTAGTACATACACAATATTGTGTGACCATCCTCTCTATATAGTTCTGAAATATTTTCATCATGGCCAAAGGAGACCCAGAGTGCTAACTCGTTTATAGCTCAAAAATGCTTTGACTCTGTGGGTGGTAAGACAAATGGCGTCACAGTGAGAACATTAAGATCACAATCTAAGGCTGATTAACTACAAAACTCCATTCATTCTTCTCTGATCTCTGGTGTGATGATATCTGTGAAAATTCAGCAAAATAGAGGTGTATTTGCCAGCCTTTTTGCTTTACAGGTCACTTTCAGGAATTTTCATCTCACATAAGGTCAGCCTGCAGATTTTTTATCCCTCGGTTGCCCTTTCCACCCACCATCATACCATGAAGTTTCACTTAAGCACATTACTTAGCTGGGTTCAATGCCAACCTCTTGTAACACAATTTATCATTGACTCATACAAAGTGTTTGCTAATTCATAGAGAATTAATTGTGCACTTCAATCATTTTCATTGAATCAATTCCCATGTCTGTAGCTTGTATAACTGTAAGTACTAGCTGCATACTGATTAAAAATTTCCCATCAGTTGTATGTGAGGTATGACTATAAATTTTCGTGTTACTTTTCCTTCTATGACTCATAAACTGGCTTAGAAACAATTTCAAAAAGGAGTAAAAGGTTTGCAAGTGATTGTGCATCCATGGAATAAATGTTCTTTTTTCTCTTAGGAGAATACTCAGATGTATATATTCTGATTTGTTAAGATGGTTTTACTATATTATAGTCACAATTAATATTCTCCATTTCAACATTGCTGTTGGAATCCTCATTTTCTATGTGAATTTTCAGCACTTTTTTTGATTTTTAGAGTATAATAGGATATAATATTTTTTGCTTTCAGCTTTTTTAAAAACCAGTTTTTAATGATGTAGTCAGGCATTGCAATGTGTAAAATATTCTTTACAAATAGATAGTGAAAAGAGCAGTTAGTACCGTTCATAACATGTGTCAATTGCTTGTTTTGGGGTAGTGCTAGAATGAGAGAACACAATGTTGCCGAACCCAGGTTCGTTTTTGCCTGTCACCCAGAAAGCCAAACACCCACATAACGAGATGACAGCAGAGAGAGGGTTTAATCAAAAGGCAGCCAAGTGAGGAAGCAAGAGAATGAGTCTCAAATCTGCTTCCCCAAAAATGGGGACTCAGGGATATTTATGGGGTAGGGGGGCAAGGTGGTCTGAAATGTGGAGATAGATGATTGGAGGTGAGGAAAGGTGAGGTAATTGATGATCTGCACAAGTGTAGTCAGACTTCATACCTCTTCATAGGACGCATGTTCACAAAATGGTGGCATTAGCATGATCTGAGGGTGGAGTTTTTAGCCTCTTGACATCAAAAGGTCGCTTGTTGGACATCTGCATGGGCCCAATTGAAGAGTTGGTGGTCTCAACCAGCCTGAAGTGGACAAGGGGTTCTAATTCCTGAAAAACAGCTCACACACCCATTACCATGGTGACCCAGGCTCCAGAGAGATGTTATCTATAGGAACCTAGTGGCAATCAGATAGCATATTGCCTAAACTGTACAGTTAATAATGGGTGGGTAAACAGCTAAACACTATAATCAGTAATTGCAAAAAGGAAAGAAAAACTTTAGTTACTACTGCTTAATCATCAATGACTAACTGCCAGTTTCAACAAGACTAGAAGTCTGTTAGGAAACCTGGGTTCTAGTCCTCAGTCTGCAACTAAATAGCTCTGTAATTTTGGACAAGTCACAACCTCATACAGGGGCCACAGTTTTCTTATCTGTCACATCATAATGTCTTTCCTATTTACCTCATTAGGATGCCATAAAGACAAACTTAACATGTTCCAGGTTCAACCAATTACCCCCACCATCTCTTCTCCCAACTCTCCTTCTGGAATCTTGTCTTTTATGCTGTTGTCTCACAAATTGTTCTTCTTTGTTCCACTCTCATTGTCCTAGGTCAAATCCTATTCACCTCAGTCTTCTACATGAATGGAATAGGCTGGACAGCCTGCCCCCATTTCTTGCCCTCCTCCAAACCATCCTCAACTTGATAAGAGTTATGTACTGAAAACACGGTCTAACTGTGCCATTCTCTGGCTTAAAACTTGAAATGGCTCCCTATTGCAAAGTGATAAAGTTTGCTTTTTGTGTCTGGCATATGATGTTCATCAGATACAGCTTCATTCTAACTTACCAACAATGAGCCCACCACACACTGTGATATGAAGTTATTTTCATTCAAATCTTCAGTAATCCTACTGTGGCAGATGCTTATGATACACTATGCCAGATCCCCATGAACCCACCTTATTTCAGCTCAGTATGGTTGAAGTTCATTATATCATTGCAAATGTCTTGAACCAAGCATGAGTCACAGAATTTCTCTGCTTTTGCTTTCTTAGAAGCTACAAAACACTGCTAAACTCTGTTCCAGGTGCAACCTAAAAGTATGGGGAGTTAATGCCCCAGAGATGAGGACAATTCTCAAGGAAAGGAGGGAAAGTCAATGGATAAGTGCCCCAGCTCCTCTGTTCTGTGGTGAGACAATTCTGAAGCTTCTTCTATACAATTTCTTAGACAGTTCCTAGTCAGATTGAGCTCCAGTTGCCCACAGCAGTTCCACCTTGTCTCTTTGGGAGATTCTTGAGATCACTTCCCAAATAAACTACCCATTCCCAGTCCTTGTTTCAAAGTCTGCTTTCCAGGTAACCCAAATTAACACACCTTCTCATTTTTGCCTGCTTGATTTTTTTGTGTTTTTTTGGCGAGGAAGATTGGCCCTGAGAAAACATCTGTTGCCAATCCTCCTCTTTTTGCTGGATAAAGACTGGCAGTGAGCTAACATCTGTGCCAATCTTCCTCTATTTTGTATGTGGAAAGCCGTCACAGCTTGGCTTGATGAGTGGTGTGTAGGTCCACACCTGGGATCCAAACCCACAAATCCCAGGCCACCAAAGAGGAGCTTGTGAACTTAATCACTATGCCACTGGGCCAGCCCATTGATTTTTTTGATCATTAAGAGAAGTATGCTGGGGGCCGGAACCATGGCTGAGTGGTTAAGTTCGCCTGCTCCACTTTGGCTGGCACAGGGTTTCACCAGTTCAGATAATGGGTGCGGACACAGCACCACTCATCAGGCCATGCTGAGGCAGCATCCCACGTAACACAACCAGAAGGACCTACAACTAGAATATATGACTATGTACTGGGGGGCTTTGGGGAGAAGAAGAAGGAGAAGAAGAAGAAAGAGAAGTATGCTAAAGTCTCCTTCTATGATACTGATTTTGTAAATTTCTCATTATATTTCTATTAGATTTTGCTTATAATATTTCAGAGCTCTCTTGTTAGATGCCTAAAGGATCAATATTTTATCTTCTTGGTGGATAAAACCACCATGATATATCCCTCTTTGTCCCATTAGATTTCTTCACCTTGAATCTATTTTATATATTAATGTTGATACATCCGCTTTATTTTCTTAGCATTTGCCTAGTATATCTTTTTCCATTTTTTTTGTAATCTGTGTTCATGTTTTTGCGAGGATGTAAGTTTTAAGCTCACTTGGATAAATACCAAGGAGCATGATTGCTGGATTATATGGTAAGAGTATGTTTAGTTTTATAAGAAACTGCCAAACTATCTTCCAAAGTGGCTGTACCATTTTTCATTCCCACCAGCAATGAAGGAGAGTTCTTGTTTGCTCTACATCCTTGTCAGCACTTGGTGGTGTTGTTTTGGATTGTGGCAAATCTAATAAGTGTGTAGTGATATCACATTGTTGTTTTAATTTGCAATTTCCTAGTGACATATGATGCAGCCAGCCCTGGTCGTCTAGAGATTAAGATTTGGTGCTCTCACCACTGCAGCCCAGGTTCATTTCCCAGTCAGGGAATCACACCATCCATCTGTCGGTTATCATACTGTTTGGCCGCGTGTTGCTGTGATGCTGAAAGCTATGCCACCAGAATTTCAAACACCAGCACAGTCACCCATGGTGGACAGGTTTCAGTGGAGCTTTCAGACTAAAACAGACTAGAAAGAAGGAACTGACCACACATTTCCGAAAAAAATTGGCCATGAAAACCCTACGAATAGCAGCAGATCATTGTCTGATATAGGGCGGAAGGTGAGAGGATGGCTCAAAAAGACCAGGCTGGGTTCTGCTCTGCTGTACACAGGGTTGTTAGAAGTTGGAATTGACTCCACAGCACTAACAACAACAAATGACATATGACATAAGATGATACTTACTTGCCATTGGTATATCTTTGGTGAGGTATCTGTTCAGGTCTAATTTTTTTTTAATTTATTTTTTTAATTGCAGTAACATTGGATTAAACATTATATAGCTTTCAGATGTACATCATAATATATTTCGAATTCTGTGTAGATTACACCATGTTCACCACCTAAAAACTAATTATAGTCCATCCCCTCACATGTGAGCCTAGTCACCTCTTTTGCCCTCCCCCCTTACCCTATGGTAACCACCAATCCAATCTCCAATGCTATGTGTTTGATTGTCGTTGTTTTTATTAGATCTATCATATGATCCAGCTATTCCACTGCTGGATATTTATCCAAAGAACTTGCAAACACAAAGGCATAAAGATATTTGCACCCCTATGTTCATTGCAGCATTATACACAATAGCCAAGACTTGGAAGCAACCTAGGTGCCCATCAAGGGACGAATGGATAAAGAAGATGTGGTATTTATACACAATGGAATACTACTCAGCCATAAGAAATGATGAAATCTGGCCATTTGTGACATGGATGGACCTGGAGGGTATTATGCTGAGTGAAATAAGTCAGAGGGAGAAAGTCAAATACTGTATGATCTCACTCATAAGTAGAAGATAAAAACAGTGACAAACAAACACATAGCACTGGAGATTGGATTGGTGGTTTCCATTTATTCATTTAAAATTTTTATTTTATTTCAGTGGGTCTCTTGTAAACAAAACATAGGTGTATAAATGGATTAAAATTTCCAATCTGATGATGTAAACAAAAAGTATGACAACACATTCTATTAGCAAGGCTGTGGGGAAATAGTCACTCTCATACACTGCTGGTGGGAATGCAAAGTAGTACAATCATTTTGGAGGGAGATTTGGAAATATATATTAAAAAAAACTACATACTCATTTGTCTTTTAACAAAGCAATCCTGGGGCTGGCCCCGTAGTCGAGTGATTATGTTCGCGTGCTCTGCTGCAGGCAGCCCAGTGTTTCGTTGGTTAGAATCCTGGGTGCGGACATGGCACTGCTCATCGAACCACAGTGAGGCAACGTCCCACATGCCACAACTAGAAGGACCCACAACGAAGAATATACAACTATGTACTGGAGGGCTTTGAGGAGAAAAAGGAAAAAAATTAAATCTTTAAAAAAAACAAAAAACAAAGCAATCCTATCCCTAGGAATTTACTCTGGATATAGACCTACAACAATATAAAAATATATATATACACGAAGATTTTAATTACACCATTGTAATTTCAAAATGCCAGAAGCAACCTAAATCCTAACACAAGAGAGTGCTTGAATAAAGTATGATACATCACACAATGGAATACTATGCAGGTGCAAAGAAGAATGAGGAAGAATTTTATGAACTGATATGGAGTGATTTCTAGCATATATTAAGTGAAAAGAAGCAAATTAAAAATAGTATGCTACCTTTGACATAAGAAGACGGGGGAAATAAAAATATACATGCATCAGCTCATTTGTGCAAACAGAAACATGAAAAGGTAAACTAGAAACTAATGGTATTGGTTACCTACAGGTGTTGGGTGGGAATAAGGTATAAAGGAGGATATATGGAAAAAGAGTAGAAGAAATGTGGAAGAGTAATCCTTTTTTTATACTTTTTTATACACATTTTATATACCTCTGACTTTTAGAACCATGTTAATATTTCACATACTTAAAAATACATAAAATCAACAAGGATGGGGCAAGGCAAGGTAAATGGAATACAAAGAGAAATAAATGAACCTAACTTTATTTCAAGTGAATAACAACCACACCAAAGTGTTTGTGTGTGTGTGCAGGAGACGAGGAGTCTAAGACTTAATCTAACTAACTGAAACACAGTGTTTTGACTATATTCCTTATGAAGATAGGAAAGAAACTTGGACTCCCAATGATATGATTTAGAGCCAGCAACCTCTAAGCTTCGTTTCCTGCCTATGTCTGTCACCCCCTGGAGCATTCTGATAATGTTTGCCCCTTTCCCCCACACATCCCACAAGGTCATGCATCCTCATGGCTGCCTCTTTAAAATCTTGCATTGGACAAGAGCTTCTCTTAAATCTTGTGCGAGTGAAACTCTCTCTTTATAAAATGCCGGTGCACTGCTATTGATATTCTCTCACTTCTGGACTTTCTCCCAGAGAGCCATCCTCCCTGCCTCCTGCCTTGGGACTTCCTCACCTTTTTGAATAATACAGTTTTGTTTTTTTCATACCAATAGACTACCATTGTAAGTTTCAACACCTGAACCTAACCTTGAGAGGGAGCTTCCCCATGACACAGTGAGGTTGCTATAACATAAGGATAAAGAGAGATTTGGAAACTAATATTGAACTCTTGTTGGTAGGTTTGATTTTCACAGCGTAGGTTAGCAATTCTGCAACTAATTTGTATGTATTCTTGGATTGAGCAAATAAGTAAATATATTGTTGGCAGTAAGAGCCAGGTGTTTCACTGTTGAAAGGAACTACAAATAAGGAAATAAGGAAGGCTAGGACAAACACTATGTTATTATATTATAATTAGAGGTATCAGTGTGAATTCATGGTTTTTGAAAGATAGATTGATAGAAAGACATAGAAATATAGATGTATGTATGTGTGTGTATACATGCATATATATCCTAGTTTTGTCCACTGAGATGTCATAGAAGTAAATGATATTCTAGTACCAATGAGCACACCCAGTGCCCAGATCTTGGTTTGTAAAAAGCATTCTTCAATAGGGGCCGGCTCTGTGGCCGAGTGGTTAAGTTCGCGTGCTCCACTACGGCAGCCCAGGGTTCGGATTCTGGGCACTGCATGGCACCACTCGTCAGGCCATGTTGAGGCAGTGTCTCACATCCCACAACTAGAAGGACCTGCAACTAAGATATACAACTGTGTACAAGGGGGGTTTGGGGAGATAAGGCAGAAAAAAAAATAGATTGGCAACAGTTGTTAGCCCAGGTGCCAATCCTTAAAAAAAAAAAAAGCATTCTTCAATAAAAGAACAAGGGCTCCTTGGAGAAATGAGTGATTCCAGTGCTGGGACAGAGAAAGTACAAGATGATTCTGGAACATATTGTGGTGCCAGAAATGAAAGAGGGTCCCAAAAAAATCATGGGAAAGATAAGTTGTAGACAGGATGCCCTTACCTATGCATCGTACAGAGTACAATTATCAAAATCAGGCAATTAACATTGATACAACATTATTATCTCATATGCAGACCCTCTTCAAATTTCACCATTTGCCCCAATAAGGTGGTCCTTTGTAAGACTGTGTTAAGAGCATCCTGTCTGCAACACTCTGAAACATTTCAAGGAAAAACAAGAGATGGAAAGTGAAAGTGGTTAAATGTTAACATTTGGGAAATCTGGGTGAATGCTATACCAGAATTATTTAACTATTTTTGGAACTTTTTGTAAAATTCAAATTATTCGTAATTAAAAGTTTTTAAATTTTTATTCTCAGAATCTTCTCTTAATAACTTAACCTATTAATGTTGATTGTAGTTACTGGTACGTTTGTCTTTAGTACAGTCATGAGTCACTTGATGGGGATACATTCTGAAAAATGCATCATTAGGCAATTTCATCATTGTGTGAACATCATAGAGTGCACTTACACAAACCTAAATGGTATAGCCTACTACACACCTAGGCTATACGGTACTAATCTTATGGAACTACCATCATATATGCAGTCCATCGTTGACCAAAATGTCATTATGTGATGCATGACTGTACTGCTATCTGATTTTGTTTTCTATTCATCATTTTTCTTGTTTTCTTTTGCTATTCTTTCTCTTAGCTGAAAGCTTTTAGCTTTTAATTTGTTCTTTTATTTTTCTGCTTCTAATTTCAAAGGTGAAAATGCTCTTTCTGTGCATCTGGTTGGTATGCTTAACACACACATTTATATATTTTTTAAAATAAAAATCTAAATTTTATTAGAATCTATATCTTCCCTTATATTAGGCCCCAGCAACTTTGCAATTTATGTCCTGTTGTATCCCAAGTTGAGATCTCCTGGAATTTTAGTTCCAAATAATTATCAAAAAATATTTTGACGTTATGCATCTAAAATTATTTAGACTTAACTACAAACTTTACTGGTTTTGTTGCTCATTGTTGTTTCTTTTATTTCACATCGTCTTTATGGAAGATTTTTGGATTTCTTTATCCTTTTTTTAATCCTTGATGCTCAGAAATTTTACCACAATGCACTTATATATAAGTCTTCTTTTCTTTACCTTGTTTATCACTTAACGGTCACTTTCTATCTGAGACTAGTATTTTTATCATTTCAGGGAAATTATCTTCTATTATTGATGTGTTAACTTCCTCTTCTCTATTTTTTCTGTTCTTTCCTTTTGGGATTCCTGCCGCATGGATGTTGAACTTCTGGATCTAACATCCATGTCTATTATTGCATTCTCAAAATTTCTATTTCTTTTTCCTTTAGGACTGTCCTGTGAGAATCTTTTGGTTTGATGTTATAACACACAACGTTTTCTCCTGTTCCATGATGCTATTACACATATTCATTGCATTCTTTGTTTTGGTTACCTTTTATTTCTGTAGTTTCCACGACCTGCCATTGCTTTTGTTTTACATCAGCATTTTCCTTGTTTATAGGTTTAATAACTTCTCTTATCCTTCTGAGAACATTACTTATACCTATTTTAAAGTCTTTTTTCACTTGCTATATATTACTCCATTTCTTCAGATGTTAGTTCTTCTGATAATGATTTTTGTAAATTTCTTACATGGTATCTGTTATTCAAATACTAATTGGTGTTTCTTGCTTGCGTGCTTGTCTTTGTTTCTGAGATTCCTTATTAGCTTGTCTATAGATGTTGTTTTCGTAAAGTAAAGCCTGACTCGCATAATTGTGGGGAAGAAACATAACGTGCTGCTGGATTGGGTATGCCAGTAGTTTACCTTTTAGGTGTGGCAGCTAACTACTACTTCCACTTATTCTGAGAAAAATGCAGCAGCAAAATTTGTACCCAGACTAAAGCATTGTATAAGAATTGGCCCCCAGAGGCACAGTTATCCAATGTGCTCTAAATAGAGCTCCCCATTAATTATGCTGAAATTCCCAAAGGCTTCTTCTTGCTCTTTATGTCATTGAGGCTGGATTGAAGATCTCTAAATCACTCTTATTTTTACAGTGGTCTTCACATATATTTTGGACTGTGGTTTATTCTAGTTTTGTTCTTCTAACTATAATTGGAACGAGTCTCAACCTAGAAACTTACGTGTGCTAGAACTATTACATTCTTTATTTCTTATATATACTATCTAATTCTCTGGACCCTATACTTCCTTGGCAATTATTGTGTGTGTGTGTGTGTGTGTGTGTGTGTGTGTGTGTATGTGTGTGAGAGAGAGAGAGAGAGAGAAAGTGAGAGAAAGAGAGGAAGAATTATAATTCTAAGTCCCAGACCTGGTCATAACATCTTATCAGTACCAGCACATGAAAGCTGCCTACATCCCAGCAAGGGTCACTATATATAATCAGGATCAATGCTAGGGTTTCCTAATTTACCCACTGTAAAAACCTACAGCCAGCAGAACACTTAGGATCAACATAAGAAGGTTGCCTGATCCATATATGTCTAAAACGTATACCAGAAGGATGGGAATAACAGAGCTAGTTGTGTGCTCAATCAGCATACCTAAGATAAATATATTAAGGTTTCCTAAGTATAAGAACCCTCAGGGTGCATAGCTTGATGGCACTTGTTCCCACTAAAGGACTACATGCAGACCCTCCATTCTTCTAAGGCTTGAATATTGTGTCTCTGGTTAGAGGCCCTTGAGCTTTCTTTGAAAAGAGCCTTTGTACCAAAGCACATCCACAATGTTGACCCAAGTAACCCCTGGAGAAGGAGAGCACATCCATACCTACAACGCAACTAACAAACGACTGAAGGCACCCTGCAAAGGGTAAGGTACTATGGCCTTCTACCTCTACCCCAAAGAAATATGCCTGATTGTGGTGCATATTAATAGGAAGATTGATTTAGATTAGAACTTATACTGGAAAATCTTTTATTATGTTAGGTAATTCCATAATAGATATAAGTAATTTGAAAAAGCTACCTCTGTTCAGTTTCTCCTTTATTATGTCAAAGCCAGTGGGATAAATGTGACAGGTTCACTGTAGGTCTTAGACATGATACCCCACAGCTATGACAGTTATGCTTTGTGTAGTTGTTATTAATTAGCTAATTATTAGTTTTGTGAAATTACTAAAAGCATGGGTTTTGGAGACAAATAACTTGACTTCTAATGTTAGCTCTGCTATTTAGTAACTGTGTGAACTTGGGCAAATTATTTAATCTCTCTGTTAAACCGCTTTATTTCTTAGTTTCTTCATTTGGAAAATGGATATGATAATAGCATGTAGCTCATAGGGTTGTTGTGAGGATTAAAAAAGTTGTTACATGTAAAGCACTTAGAACAGTACCTAGCACATATAACCTCTCAGTAAATGTTATCTAATGTTGTTATTACTCAATGTTTTGTCTCATGTCAGCCTTCCCTCTAGAGCTGCCATTTACAATACAGTAGTCCCTAGCCATATGTGGCTATTTAAATTGAAATTGATTAATTTTAAATAAAATTTAAAATTCAGTTCCTCAGCCACAGTAGCCAAATTTCAAATACTCAATAGCCACATAGGACTAGTGGCTACCATATTGAACAGTGTAGATATAGAATATCTTTTTTTTTTTAAGATTGGCACCTGAGCTAACAACTGTTGCCAATCATCTTTTTTTTTCTCCTGCTTTTTCTCCCCAAGTTCCTCCAGTATATAGTTGTATTTTTAGTTGTGAGTCCTTCTAGCTGTGGCATGTGGGATGCCGCCTCAGCATGGCCTGATGAGCGGTACCATGTCCGCGCCCAGGATCCGAACTGGCGAAACCCCACGCTGCTGAAGCGGCGTGCGCGAACTTAACCACTTGGCCACGGGGTCGGCTCCTAAAATATCTTGATCATTGCAGAAAGCTCTATTTGACAGCATTGTTCTAGAACAATGACTCTCAACATTGCCTGCATGTTAGAATCAACCAAGGAGCTTTTAAAAATCCTAGAACTCCAGTCAAACAACAGACTAGTTAAGTCAGAAATTCGATTTGGAACCCAGGCGTCCGTAGTTTTTTAAAGCTTCCCAAGTTATTCCGATGTGTAGCCAAAGTTGAGAACCACTGCTCTAGACTAAGGAACAGCAAACTTTTTCTGTAAAGGATCAGATGGTAAATCTTTTAGGCCTTGTGGGCCGTATCCGTTTTTTGTTGTATATTCTCCTTTGTTTGTGCTTCAACCCTTTAAAAATGTAAAAATCATCTTAGTTTCACAGGCCACATCTGCTCTATACTATCAGCTCCCTGAAGGCTACAACCACATCAGATTAGTTCACTACTACACTCTTGGAACCTAGCACAATATCTGCCACAAAAGAGATGCTCGGTATATATTTGTTGATTGACTGGCTGAACTCTTTTAGGACACCTTCCCTGACTTCTCACACCACCCTAAGTAGAATTACTTCATTAGTGTTCTGATAGCATCCTGAAGATTGCTTCCTTTATAATACTGTGCATAATATGTTGTAGGTAAGTATTCAGTGTGTTTCTCAAGGATACTGTTCTAATCACCCCTTGAATCCTCGGGACCAAACAGAGTGCCTGACACATATTAGCTCTGTGATATTTTGTTAAGTTAAATGCTAGGTTGAATTTCCAGGTCAAATTAAAAGTGCTTTGAAAATAATAAAAGTGCTAAACATGCATGATTTAAGGATAGTGAGGCAGCCAGCAACAATGGGTAGTTGTGAAGGTACCCTTGTTTTGAGTACTTGGTTATATTTGACCTGTTGTTAAAAAACTGTGTTGTTACCTTTTGTTAGGCAATGGTTTCTTAGCTATGACACCAAAAAAACACAAGTGGCAAAATAAGAAAATAGATAAGTTAGACTACATCAAAATTAAAAACAGTTGTGCTACAAATAATGTCATCCAGAAAGTGAAAAGACAATCCACAAAATGGGAGAAAACATTTTCAAATCATGTGTGTGATAAGGGACTTGTAGTTAGAATATATAAAGAACTCTTACAACTCAATAATAAGGAAAATAACCCAAGTAAAAAATGGCAATGGATTTGAATAAACATTACTCCAAAGAAAACATACAAATTACCAATAACCACAAGCAAAGATGCTCACATCATTAGTCATTAGGTTAATAAAAATCAAAAGCACAATGAGAGTGTAAATTGGTGCAGCCACTATAGAAAACAGTATGGAAGTTCCTCAAAAAATTAAAAATAGAACTACCATATGATCCAGCAATTCCAATTCGGGGTGTTTATCTGAAGAAAATGAAAACAGTAACTCGAAAAGTTATATGCACTCCCATGTTCATTGCAGCATTATTTACAATAGCCAAGATATGGAAGCAACCTAAGTGTCCATCGATGGATGAATGGATAGAGAAAATGTGGTATATATATACAATGGAATATTATTGAGCCATAAAAAAGTAGGAAATCTTGCCATCCATGCATCAACATGGACAGAGAAAGTCCAGTACCATTTGATCTAATTTATATGTGAAATCTAAAAACAAACAAAAGCCAAGCTCATAGATATGGATGAAGGGGGTCAAAAAGTACAAACTTCCAGTGATAAGTAAGTCATGAGGATGTAATTTACAGCATGGTAACTATAGTTAATAATACTGTTTTGCATATTTGAAAGTTGCTAAGAGACTAGATATTAAAAGTTCTCATCACAATAAAACAATTTTTGTGGGGCTGGCCCAGTGGCGCTGCGACTATGTGCCCCTTCAGCAGCCCGAGGTTCACCAGTTCGGATCCCAGGTGTGGACATGGCACCACTTGGCAAGCCATCTGGTGGTAGGTGTCCCACATATAAAGTAGAGGAAGATGGGCATGGATGTTAGCTCAGGGCCAGTCTTCCTCAGCAAAAAGAGGAGGATTGGCAGCAGATGTTAGCCCAGGGCCAATCTTCCTCAAAAAAAATTTTTTGTAATTATGTATGGAGACAGATGTTAACTAGATTTATAGTGGTGATCATTTTGCAATGTATACAAATATTGAATCATTATGTTGTACACTTGAAACTAATATAATGTTATATGTCGTTTATACCCCAATAAAAAAAAGTGTTAAGGATGTCAAGAAATTACTGGTTGTGGGAATGTAGAATGGTGAAGTCACTGTGGAAAATAGTATGGAAAATCCTCAAAAAGTTGAACATGGAGTTACATGTGACCCAGCAATTCTAATCCTTACTATATACCCAAGAGAACTGAAAACATATGTCCACAAAAAATTTGCACAAAAATGTTCATGGCAGCCTTATTTATAATAGCTGAAAGTTGGAAACAAGTCAAATGTCCATCAACTGATGAATGGATAAACAAATTGTGGTATATACATACAATGAAGTATTATTTAGCCATTAAAAATAATGAAGTACTGATACATTCTAGGACATGGATGAACCCTGAAAACATTATGCTAAGTGAAAAAAGCCAGACACAAAAGACCATTTGTATCATTCCATTAATACGAAATGTCCTGAATGGGCAAATCCATAGGACAGAAAGTTGATTAGTAGTTGCTTAGGGGTGGGAGGGAGGTTTTGGAGAGAAATGGGGAGTGGCTGCTAATGAGTATGGGTTTTTTCTAGGGGAGATGAAAATATTCTGGAGTTAGTGGTGATAGTTGCACAATCCTGTGAATATAATAAAAACACTGAATTATACAGGTTAAAAGGTGAACTTTATGGACTATGAATTATATCTCAAGAAAGTTGTTTAAAAATTATGCTTTTTATTTAAGTTTGTACTTCCTCTATAATAATTCACTTTTCATTTTTGGCTTTTAAAAATTATGTGCACTAACAAACTAACCAAGTAGTAATGTAAAATTTATCTTCTTTTTTTAAATGAAATGCTGTAGTTGGTTCATAGTTTTGCAAAACTGTTCCCTTATGACAATGATTCCATTATTGGTTAAAATGATTCCACTATTGGTTATAGTTGTTAATCAATTAAACAAGAAAAATGGCCAAGTTCACCATTCCTCCATTCTTTGTTCAGGGTGTTTTTCTATCACACTGCACTGTGAGAGCTGATATCCTTATCTCTCTCTCTCTAGGCTGTGAACTCCTTTAGGAGATGGATCAAGTCTCATTATTTTTGTATGCTTAGGGCCTAGCTCAGTGCCTGAAGCATCTAGCCATTCATTAAATATCTGTTGAATGACTGAATGAATAAATGACGAATTACAGGCTCTATCTCAGTCAATGAAAATTTGCAAATTTATTAGTTTTCTTTTTCAGGAATAGCAATCACTTCTTGATTCATACGAGCTCTGCCAGTCATCCAAAAGTCATAGCAACATAAAGGTAGGCAATTTTTACAGAAAATAGTCAATTGGAATGTATATGAGGCTGCCTACATGCTTTAAAATTACAAATAAGAAATATTAGTCCTCTAAATATCTGAAAGTATAAGTTCCCTTTCTTTTCTCCTTTTTCAAAATGCACACCTCATCTAGTATAAAGCTTTAAACTGTTAAATTTACTAAATGTACAATTTGGAAGCTGAGAGAGAAAGAGAGATGATAGCACATGTATGATAAGAAATACTGTATCCCACTGGGACTCTAATTTTAACCTATGATGATTTAGTTTGGGGCTAGACTGCCTGGTTCTTTTTACGATGATCAGAGACAAGCCATGGTCCATGCCCTAAAGGATTTTACAATCTAGTCAACTTGGGAGAATTCCTTCATTCAGCATTTATTGAGTACCTACTATGTGCCAGGCTCTGTTCTAGGACCTGGGGATATAGCAATGCACAGAAACAGCCCGTAAATCTCTACCTCACAGAGCTTTCATACCTAGCTGCATCGCATGGTTTGCCTCTTCCACCTAATCCTTCTGAAAATTTTTTTCTACATCTCTAACCAGCCCGCTTCCAAGTAGGACCCTGAATATTAATTCCTTTAGTGATAGGAACTGGTAATAGTTCTTGAGAAAAGACAGAGTTACCCTTTTGAGACAAGACTCCCTTTTCCCTTTATGGTATAAACATAGAATTGGATAAGCTGTCAACTAAATTCTAAGGAATAAGCTTTTGTCTAAGGAACCTTTTCTTTCTCCATTATCCCCTCCCTCCTGAGAAATATGGTCATCCAGACAGGTGGTGAATTCTGTCATTCCTCTGGTTTGATGGACTGACAACTATAACCCTGGAATCATTTTCACAAAGGTTGGTGACATGGCGCTTAAAGCACATTCTCTTCTGGTTGTTTTTGTGGCTACTCTCCTAACTCCAGGGGAGTGGGTATAAAAAAGATGATAAGGGAATACCATCTTCACTATCCCTTCCAGTCCAACATGCTAAAATAAAGATAAAACATTGGAATATGTGGAAAATGTAGTGCAGGTACTGCAAGTTGCTTAGCATGTCAGGCAAAACATACACAGACACAAAATTATCTTTTATGGTCAAAATGGGACTATGATGCTGTTGTTACTAATTATACAGAACTGAAGATTTTTCTTATTTCTAATATTTCATTATGAAAATGTTCCAACATACAGAAAAGGTGAAAGAATTTTGCAGTGAACACCCATAATCTCACCACACATATTCTATAATTAACATTTTGTTTTACTTGCGTTATCACATATTCCCCCATCTATCCATCCCTCTATTCATCCATCAATCTAGATCTGAAGATACAATGTACTTTTAATTGGCTTACTCAAGGGATCAGGTGCACAAATAGACTTCCTGAGTGCTGGACCCTTGTCCTATGCTGTGCCTTGAATTTAATCTCTTTCATTTGTCAAATCGAATTTAGTTTTCAAATAATGACGGCTCTGTAAAGACTAATCTTTTCTTTTAAGCTCTTGTCTAATTAAAGGGGATTAACCTTGGTAGAAGGCTTCTGATGATTTATTTATTTAACCATTATTGTAATTGCTCAGTATGTGTTCAGAAACTCAGATAAAACATGAATTTCATTCATCTTAATAATAAGATATGCTCATAATAATAATTCTATTAAATGTCATTTCTAATCTCTGGATTGTCTTGATTTTATCCAGGAAGGTTCTATTGCTACATCTTTTTGTGGACTGTACACGTTAAATTAATTATAAGATTTAAAACATGATTATCTCTATTCATATTTGACTTGATCTCTGTCCTTTTCATCCTTTCAATTTTCTTTTGTACAGTCAGTTCTTATTCACCTCAGTGATATCGAGTGTGAAATGCAGAACAGAAAGGATTAAACATGGAAAACTTTTTAAATGATTGTCAACTTCACATCCTAAAACATACTTATGATTTTTAACACATAGAACTTAAAATGTATGTGTAAAAGTAGTCAAGCAAACTGTATGGGCTTAGAGTATCTCTTGCTCCTTTAAACGATTACTGTGGTTTTAGAAAAAGCAAAATAAATGAGCAAATGGATCAAGTCAAAGACTTTCCTCAGGAGAATTTAGACCTTTAATTGCGGGGTATTTTGTTTTGTTCCCTGTTGTAATGAAACCGTAATATCTCTGTAGCAGAGCTAATTGTTCAATTGCATCAGAAAAACAATAAAAAGCTTTTTCAGTAAAAGTGTCTCAGAACTTCCTAAAGTGCTCCCTGAGAGCAACTGCATCTTATTCACTCGTGTATAGCCAGCACCTAGAAGATGCAGGCATATAGTAAGCACTCCATAAATACTGTTGAATATTTTTGAATAAACAGAAAAATGTGATCCCTTCGTATTCATATTTTTGTATGTGGAGCAAATTCAGCCACAATGACTCTGTAGCTCTAGATAAGGGGTCTGGAAACTATGGCCCGTGTCATATTCCCTATGGCTGTTTTCATGCTACAACTGCAGAGGTGAATAGTTGTGAAAGAGACTATATGGCTTGCAAAGCCTAAAATATTTACTATCTGTCCCTTTATAGAAAGTATTTTCCAAATCTGCTCTAGGGGGTATGTTTAGGCAAAACTAAGAGGGGCATTAGGGAAATGCAAATCAAAACCACAGTGAGACGCCACTTGACACCTTCTAGGATGCCTATGATTTTTTTAAAAAAATGAAAATAATTGGGGGCCAGCCCCATGGCATAGTGGTTAAGTTTGGTGTGCTCAGCTTTGGCGGCCTGGGGTTGTGGGTTCAGATCTCAGGCATGGAAGTACACCACTTGTCAGCCATGCTGTGACTGAGACCCATATATAAAGTGGAGGATTGGCACAGATCTTAGCTCAGGGCTAATCTTCCTCAAGCAAAAAAAGAGGAAGCTTGGTAACAGATGTTAGCTCAGGGCTAATATTCCTCAGGAAAAAAAAAAGAGAAAAGAAGCATTGGCAAGAATGTGGAGAAAATGGAACACTAGTACATTGCTGGTAGGAATATAAAATGGTGCAAGTGCTATGGAAAATAATTTGGTGGTTCCTCAAAAAGCTAAACATAGAATTACTGTATATCCTAGCAATTACACTCCTAAATATATATCTGAAAGAATTGAAAGCAGAGACTCAGATATTTGTATGCCAATGTTCATTGCAGCATTATTTACAATAGACAGAAGGTGGAAACAACCCAAGTGTCCATCCATAGACGAATGAATAAACAAAATATGTTATATCCATACAATGGAATATTATTCAGCCATAAAAAGGAATGAGGTTCTCATACATGGTACAACATGTATAAACCTTAAAAACATGCTAAGTAAAAGAAGTTAGACACAAAGGGACAAATTTTGTGTGACTCCACTTATATGCAATATCTAGATTAGGCAAATTCATAGAAAGGGAAAGTAGATTAGAGCTTATAGTGGCTGGGGGCAGGGAGAATGGGGAGTTATTTCTTAATGGTTATAGAGTTTCTTTTGGGGGTGATTAAAAAGTTTTGGAAATAGATAGTGATGGTTCTATAACATGTGAATGCAATTAATGCCACTGAATTGTATAATTAAAATGGTCAGAATGGCAAATTTTTTGTTATATATTTTATCACAATTTAAAAAATGTAATGTGATATACCAATAAGCATTGAATTGTACACTTTAAATGGGTGAATTGTATGGTATATGAATTATATCTCAAAGAGGCTGTTAAAAAATATACTGCATGGCAAAATAACAGCTGGGTTCCTAGAAACTCAGGTAAGTCTCAGCTCACTCAGATCACATGATTTATTAAATCAATTTAATATTTACTAAGGAGCTAGGGTAGAGAAATGGAGTATGTTAACACACTTCGGATAAAGATAGGCAAACTGAACAACATCTGGATTATGCAGTGTTTATATGTCCTGTTTCTCTTGTCCACATCAGCCTTTTCCACTGATGGTGTGGTTATGAGGACCTAAGATGAGGTTTGAGCAAAGGGGCTTTGTGGATGAAAGAAGCCTGAAGCCAATTACACACACTTACTCCACTGGAGCATTGTAGGGGCAAATGTGCCTGTCCACAGCTGAAGCTTGCCATAGCCCAATGAGCAGCTAGGGAGTTTTATTTTTTATTTCCTGGCTGGAGGATACATGGGCCCAGTATATGTGTCACTCTTGGGTGGCTGATTTAGGTCCTCAGGAATACTGAGTGCCTCATATAGTTATTGTATCATGAACATTAGGTGCCTCCTGTGCCTCATGAATATTTAGTGCCTACTTAGTTTTTCTAACCCTTCTGATTTATGTTCTGCACACATGTACTCTATGTCTAAAATGTCTCATGGGTTACCTACCTACTTGTCTCTGCTTAACATATGTATGAATTTCATCTCTCTCATTTATTTTCTTGTTTTCTATGATAGAATTGAATATTCTCAGTCAATACAGCAAATGCATATTACAATTAGTTTGCAACATCCCCATTTTACAAATAAGGAAATTTCACGGAGGAGTTTAGTATCTTGTAGGACTTGCCAGGGTCACAGGTGGAGTCAGGATTCTAATTCTGGTAGCTTGACTCCAGAGCTCATGCTTTTAAGTGCTACGCTCTACTGCCTCTGAGCGTGAGGTAAGGGACTATAAGAGTATAAGGGGACTATAAGAGTATAAGTTGAGTACCATAACAGAAGTTCTAAGCGCTATGGAAGCTCATTGGAAAGAGCTTTGTTGAGAGGCTTTATGTAAATATCATCTTAGATGACCTCGGAAGAATGAAAGGATAATTACATGCAGAAATCAGAGCAGAAGTGTTATGTTATTTGTAACTAAAAATACTTTAGCACAGACAGTGTGACATTGTGTATTAGTTGAAGTTATGATCCAGGTGCAACTAGCATTCTAGTTAGGAGTTCACATTCCAGAGGAGCCAAATATCATTTTAATTAGGAGGCATCTACCCCTAAAGTGGCTACTACAAGTGCTTTCTTTATCTATAGCGATACCAGGTGCTTTACTAATTAGTACTGTGAATGTTGGAAGCTGGTTTTTATTGCTGAAATTTGTCTTGTTAATAAGCATAATGAATGTTAGAAATGAGTTCTCATTGTTGAAATTAAAGTTATTCAAGATATGTGGATTGGCTAAAATATTCTGAATACACAATTCATTCTTATATGAGTAGTGTAAAAAAATCTAGTGAAGCCTATGGCCTTTATCCTTAGGAAAATCAGGTATGTTAGGGTCGGTCTCAGCCTGTGGATAGTGATGTTTTAGGCTAGAAATGCCTGGGGCACTCACCTGGGCCTTTGCTACCTGTGACGAGCCCCCACAGACATTTCCCTGACCAGAGCCAATGTTGTGGCTGGACCGGCCCTTGTCGTTCTTAGGATTGCAAGACACACATCAGCAACAACCTTCAGGGAACTTTGAAAAGACAAGGTTTACTACTTACAGGTTCTGGAGGATACACGGCATGCCCAGGGCCACACAGCAAGGTTGCAGGTAGAGAGAGAGAGCATGGACTTAGGGGTCTGCCTTTATTCAGGTCAAGGGTGGGGTGTCTAGGGTTTCATGGGTTCACTCTTTATTGGTGAATTTAAAACATAAGAGGGGGATTTAAAGTGAGGGAAGAGAAAAGCAAGCGGTCAGTCAAATGGTCAGTTATCTGTCAACCAGAGCTCTCTAAAAATGGAACTTCATGGGTGAGATGGCCTGGCTCTTTATCTGGTTGTGTAGCTGGCGATATGTTTATTTGAGATGGATGACTTTGACGTGGATGCCTTGGCATCAAAAGCTTAATGTAAGGCACTTCCGTTACAATAAAAAAGTGAATTGTCAGGCGCTTATGCTATGCCAGGACTCAAATCTAAATTGGGTCCAGTGGCCAACTTTTGGTTTAGAGGATTTCTAGTTGCTTGATGCAGGCTATAGGCTAACAGAATCCTGCCTCTGGAATGTAATCACATCTTGTATTTTTAGTAGATTTTGTTGATTGAGAAAACATTTATGTGCACATGGGTTCCAGAATCCATGTCATAACCTCAGAGGCTCCCAGGGGTCCATAATCTACAGTTGGGAAATCACTATTGTATATGTGGGGAGAAGGGCAGTTTTATATCATTGGAGCTTCACTTTAGGAAGATTAATCTGAGAGTGGAGTATGGGATGAATTGAATGGGGGGGGAGGGTACTCCAGATGAAAAGTGATTAGCATGGTAACTGTGAGAATAGGAGGTTGGATTGGAGATGCGGTAAAGGAAACATCTGCATGGCTCAACACCTAGATAAATGTAGGGAGCAAAGAAGGCAGGAAGGATATTTATAACAACAATCGCATATTTTGAGCTTACTATGTGTCAGGCATGTTCTAAGTCATCGTGTATATTAACTCATGTATTCCTCCCAGCAATCCTTTGAGTTAGATATTTTGCAGAGGAAGAAAGTGAAGTTCTGAGAGGATAAGCAACCTGCCTAAGGTCAGAGAGTTGGGATGTAAACCCAGGTAGTCTGGCTACAAAATCCTAACCATTCTACCATACTGCCTCAGAGAAATTAACCCCAAAGTTTTGAACCCCTGTGATTAGGAGAATGATGAGGTTATTAACCGAAGTAGAAAAATCAGCAGAAGTATTTGGGGGAAGGCCCCAAATACTTCTGCTGAATATATATATTTTGTTTTTCCTTGTGATGAGAACTTTTAGGATTTACACTTTTAACGACTTTCAAATGTACCACACAGCAATGTTAACTACAGTCAATATGCTGTCCATTACCTTCCAAGTACTTATTTATCTTATAACTGGAAGTTTGTACCTTTTGACCAACTTTACCCAATATCACCTTCCCTTCTTTCTCATGACTGAATAGTATTGGGTATATATATACACCACATCTTCTTTATCCATTCAGGTCAGACATTTTAGTGTAGTATAACTAAAATCTCTGGAATTCAAAAGTGCCAAGAGTGGATACTACTTTTGATTTTCTGTTAACTCATACAAAGCGTACCTTAATGAGCCATTGTAGTGCAGGCTAAGTGACAACACTTAGGGAATGATAGAATGTTGAAGGAAACCAGAATATGTCACCCCCAAGTCTGCCTTTTTGACATAAAAATTATTTTGAGCTGAAGGCAAGTAAGAAGAACTAAAAGCAGAAAAAACTCCCCTTTTTCTGCCTAAAGGCAGAAAATAATTTTCCTTTTACAGGAGACAGGCTCTTAGCCCAGAAACAGCACCAGAGAAATCTGTATAAACAAACCTTGTTAAATTAATCCTTATCTTCTTAGTTACTTCTTCACCATTAACTACCCAAGCCCAAACCTCTTTGTTTTGTCAATTCTTTACAAATTTGTTGTTTCTTTGTCTAAATGCTATAAGCAGACCTTCTTGTTCTGGTCACTTCTTCAGGTCTTCTTTGTCTTGTGAAGGCTCCCATGTAACATGTAAACATTTAATAAAATTTGTCTGCTTTTCTCCTGTCAATCTGTCTTTGTCATTTTAATTTTCAGAACCAACCAGGGACCCTAAGAGGGTCAAGGAAAACTTTTTCCTCCGCTACAATGTCATCATATAAGCAAGCCACTGAAGCTAAGAAATGAAGGAAACATAGCCCTGATGTTCCTATAACCCTTTTGATCCCCTTTTATATATCATTTCACAATGTGTCTTAATTATGCTGGCTTTTTCTTTGGTTTATTCTCCTTCCCCTTAACAAGGTTGTAAGTTTCTTGAGGGCAAGGATCTTGTCTTACTCATTTCTTACCTCACAGCACACATGCATTATATCTTATAATGGTCATTGGTGCTCAAATATTTTTTGAACTAAAATGTACTTGAATGAAAAGAATATTTCCAAATTAACACATCAAGGCCTATTTCTTCTAGGCTAAACTGCAGCCATTTGAAATAGCTTAGTTACCATATATCAATATGATAATAATGGCTCTAGAATTAGGAATGTTATTTTTGTTATCCTGAATAATTTCTAGCTATAATGATAAATTAGTAAAACAAAAAGAGTTTAATTCTTGTTAAATCACTGATGTCTCCCTCATTTACAAATATTTAAATAATTAAGTCAACAATAGTTGCACAACTCCAGGAAGCAGCATTCATATGAACCAAGAGTTAGTGATTTTTTTTTTTGTAGAGTAAATACTTTTGGCTTTCCTGAATATAGTCTCTGTTGCAACTAATCAACTCTGCCCTTGTAGTGGGGAGAGCAGCCACAGGCAACATGTAAATGAATGAGCATGGTAGTGTTCTAACAAAACTTTATTTACAAAAACAGGCTGCAGCCTGAATTTGGCCCTCAGGCTATAGTTTTCCAAACCCTGGCACAGGGTATAGTGTGAATGGTGCCTCCTGGAGTGGTGCAATGTGGTAGCCATGTACACATTTATATAGATTAAGTCAATTTGAGAATTTTTCATCTTTCTAGAAAAGACTGTAGGGACTATCTACTTCCTACACACTTTACAGATAAGAAAACTTAGACTCTGAGAGGTTAAGAGAGACCTGCTTAAAGTAATATAGCTTATCAGTGTCAAAGCTAGATATGGCACCCAGGTATCCTGATCCTTAGTCCAATGCTCCTTCCATTATATCAGTCCACCAAGGATGAATTTTAAATTATTTCTCATATATAGTTTAAAATGTACTTTATTGTATTCTAATTCTTTGCCAATTGATAACTGATGTTAGAGACAAATAGTAACTCATACCACAGAGCAATTACTATAAAACAGTAAAATAAGAATATATACATTAGTGGAAGGAATTCCTTGCCCACATATTAATTCTGACAATATATTGGCAATAATCAATACAATATGGTGCTGGCAGAAGGATAGACAGATAGATCAATGGAACAGAGTAAGAACCCAGAAATAGATTCACACAAGTATACCCAAATAATTTTTGACAAAGGAGCAAAATCAATTCAATAGAGGAAGGATAGCCTTATTAACAAATGCTGCTGAAGCAATTGGACATCTGTATCACACTGTATACAAAAATTAAGTCAAAATAGATTACTGATTTAAATGTAAAATGTAAAACTATAAAACTTTTAGAAAAAACATGGTAGAAAATCTTTGGGGACTACTATTAGGCAAAAAGTTAGACTTTTCAGCAAAAGCATGATTCATAAAAGGAAAAAAACTGATAAATTGGTCCATCAAAATTAAAAGCTTTTGCTCTGCAAAAAACACTTTTATCAAGGATGAAAAAAACTACAGAGTGGGAGAAAATATTTACAAACCATGTATCTGACAAAGATCTAGTATCTAGAATATATAAAGAACTTTCAAAACTCAACAGTTAAAAAATGGTCAAAATACATAAAGAAACATTTCACTGAAGAAGATATACAGCTGGGAAATAAGCACATGAAAAGATGTTTAACATTAGCCACCAAAAAACACAAATTAGAACTACAATGAGATATTACTACACACCAATCAGAATGACTTAAAAAAAATAGTGATAACACCAAATATTGGTGAAGATGCAGAGAAATTGGGTCTCACGTACATTGCCAGTGGAAAGGTAAAATGGTACAGCCATTCTGGAAAACAGTTTGGCAGTTTCTTACAAAACTAAACATACAATTTACAATATAGTAATTAAAATCCTGGGCATTTATCCCAGAGAATTGAAGACTGTAGTTCATACAAAACCTTTACATGAATGCTCATTATAGCTTTATTCATAATAGTCAAAACCTATAAACAGCCCGGATGTCCTTCAAAGGTCAAATAGTTAAACTGCAATATATACATACCGTGGAATACTACTCAGCGATAAAAAAGAATGGGCTATTGATGCACACAACAATTTGGATGAACCTTGAGGAAATTATGCTGACTGGAAAAAGCCAGTCTCAAAAAGATAGTGCATGGTTCTATTTATGTAGCATTCATGAAATAGCATAGTTGTAGAGGTAGAGAACTGATCAGTGGTTGCAAGTGTTAGGGCTGGGAAGGAGGGGAACAAGTATGGCTATAAAGGGGTAACGAGAATCTTATGGTGATGATACAGTTGAATATCTGGATTGTGGAGGTGGTTACACAAGGCTACACGTGATAATATTCCACATATCCCTCTCCCCTACATACACTTACACAAATTGGTGCACATATAACTGTTGAAATTTGAATAAGCTCTATGGATTGTACCAAAGTCAGTTTCTTGGTTTTGATCATGTATTGTGGTGGTATAAGATGTTCACATTGGAGGAAGCTGGGCAAAGAATGCATGGAACTTCTCTATACGTTTCTTTTGCAACCTCCTATGAATATACAATTATTTTAAAACAAAAAACATTATATTAAAATATAAAATATATTTTATTACAAGTAAAAAGTTGAGGGGCCTGGCCCAGTGGCATGGCGGTTAAGTTCCCACGTTCCACTTGGGTGGGCAAAGGTTCACCGGTTCAGATCCTGGGTGTGCACCTATGCACTGCTTGTCAAGCCATGCTGTGGCAGGCGTCCCACATATAAAGTAGAGGAAGATGGGCACGGATGTGAGTTCAGGGCCAGTCTTCCTCAGCAAAAAAGAAGAGGATTGGTGGCAGATGTTAGCTCAGGGCTAATCTTCCTCGAAAAAATAAAAATAAAAAAAATAAGAAGTGCGCATATATATATATATATATATATATAAATATAAGAGAGACACGTGTGTGAGAGAGAGAGAAGTAAATGAATAAGTGTTATCTTCAATTTAACAATCATTTATTGCATGCATGCTACAGCCAAGATTCTGGTTAATGCAAAGTTGAAAAAATGTATTTTCAAACACCATCCATTCCATTAAAGAGAGCCCTCTTGAGTGGTTCCAATCAAAATGCCCTTAATCTTTCAAAATGAAACTTACCAGCCAGTAACATAAAATAATTAAAATCTATTGGCTTCCTTTGAAATAGATTAATTATGAGGACTATATAATTTATTCTTCCCTCCACCACTCTACTAAACTATTTTCACTAAAAGCACCAAGGACATCCTAATTTGCCAAATGCAAACCCTAGTTGACCTCTCTGCAACATTTATCCTTGTTAACCAGTCTCTCCTTTTTTAGAGCTCTCTACTTCTTCAGCTTTTGTGACATCACTTTTTTTTCCCAGTTCTCCTGTCTCTCCAGCCATTTTTATTTCTTTCTTTTTCTCCCATTTTATATATTCTCACGTAGCTTCAGTAATAAACTCTATGCTGATGGTTCTCACTTCTCTTTATCCAATATCAACTTCTTCCTTGAATTTCAGACCCATATTATCAGCTACTCATTAATTGTATCCGCTTGAATGTCCTCTAGAACCTCCCATTTAGCTTCATCTCCACCCTCATTCTTCCTCCTTACATGTACCCTAAACGTAGTAGTTGCTCAATAAATTTCTGAATTAAAATGGAAATTTTCTTGATATTTTGAATGATACACAATTCTACCATTCTTAAAAATTGGAAACCTCAGTGCAATTCTTGGCTTTTCCCCGTCACACTTAAATCTAGTTAATCACAAAATGCTATTGATTTTACCTTAATGTTTCTTAAATTCAGGCTCTCTCCATTCTTATAGCAACTACTTTAGTCAGAGTCCTCACCATCTCTCAGCTGGACTATTGACATGGGCTCCAAACTGGTCCTCACAGATTTGTGTCTACAAATAAATGACTAGAGCTGTGTATGTAAGTGAGAGAGATGTGTGAAAAGCTAACTATAATGTGAAATCATAGTCCCCAACTGTGCAGTTTAAGTAAACAAAAACACCTTTGGAAGGACAATTCCTAGTTGCAGAACCAAAGACTTTCTGAGAAATATCAAGCTAAGGAAATTGACCTTGTAAATGATTCTGTGAAAGTTCTTATTGTAAATGCTGGCTTCCCAAATGTCACCAAAACAACATGATGAAACAAAGCTGAGCTTATCCTCTTCACAGTAAGGGAGAGCACCACTTCAAAAGAGACTTAGTATCATTTATAAGTAGAGAGTGAAGAGGGGATATTTATGAGACTTTAAAGTCTGGTTTAAGGCAGGCCTTTAATTGGGGAAAGAGCTTGGTTATGATTGGGTGAGGAGCATGATACAATAGTTTAAGATTTGTGGACCGAGAAGACCACCAATGGACTTGCTGGACTTTCCTCATGTTTCTTTCAGGAAGTTCCTGAAATGTACTATAAGTTTATTTACAACTTTTATCTTTCTAGGAAAGAGTTTCCTGGAATAGTAAAATCATGCTGATAAAGGCAGTGGAAAAAAAAAGTCATGTTACTGTAGCTAGTACGCTGTGTGGGTGTAGGTGGTCTCAGTTTTCATGTAAAGAAGACAATAAAAAGAAAATAGGAAAGGGATTAAAAGATATTTATAAATAAAATTTATTATAGTGGATATTGAACAATTAATTTCCATTTATCATATCTTTTTGTAATCTGACTTAAGTCAATTTGGCCTTTACATGTGTTATGTTTGAATATCTAAGTTGAAGACTATAGGTCTTCACATGCACAAATTTGCTACTACGTGGTATGTTACAATGAATGGAGATCTTAAATTGAATTACCCCATACCTACATTTATTAGTAAGCAGGCACAATAAAGTCTTAAAACCTGTTACAATAAGCTTGGAAAATCACTGTTACATCTTTTTGAGCCCTTTAATAAGCATCTTGCATGAAAATTTCACTCCAAAGCAAATGTTCTGAGAGTGGGTTTAGCTAATCTAAGTCATGGAACAAAATCCTTCTTATTAGTGTATATGTGTGTGTGTGGAGGGGGGATGTACAGAAAGGAAAGGAGTTCCAAATGTAAGATGTGAAAGACAAAACGCACAAGACAAAGAGATTATTTTATTCAGGCTATCGCAATAGGGAGAATGTTCCATTAATTGAAGGACATCTCAAAGAAAAAGAAGGGAGCCTGAGGTTTTATAGAGTCAGGTAAACAAGGGAATTATCCATGAGGCATAAGGAAGGATACAGATGGGTCCTATCTGAGAATATATGAGAACAGAGTGGTATTTTGAGGTTAGCTAGAATATAAAGGAGCGGGAGGAATTCTTAACTGTTGTTAATGATGGGGTTCAGAACACACTCCCCAAAAATTTGGTGCCTTGGCATATTAGGATATTTTAAGCTGAAGGAATTTGAGAAATAGTAGCTGCACGAAGGGCTGACTTCTTCTTGAAGCAGGTCATAGGACCCTCACATGTGAGGTGCCCAGCTTGTATCCAAAGGAATGTAGCACCCTTACCTCTGAAGATGCAGGGAATCTGAGTGAACAGGCTTGCTAAATTTCCCCCAGTTTACTACCTTTAGCTCACACCCTCTTGTCCTATCACATTTTTTCCACAACTTTCCACTCTTCATCAAACCTATTATAAAAACACTCAGGTTTAACTTTTTCTTTTGGCTCTTCATTTCCTTATGGAGGCTCCTGTGTCATGTAAAACTCATATTAAATAAACTTCTATGCTTTTCTCCTGTTAATCTGTCTTTTGTTACAGAGATCCAACCAAGAACCTAGAAGAATTGAAGGAAAAATATACTTTTCCTCCCCTATACTACCTTCCAGGAGCACAGGGCTCAGATAAACTTCAGCATTGTCATAGCTACTCCTTAGAAGGCATTAGGCTGCTGGACTCACCTGGTTTTTACACCACTTTTTGTGCAAGGGTGAAGCTGCCTGTGGAGTATTTCAAGTCAATAAATATTTTTTATAACATCACTGATTAGAACCAGTGGTTTTGGGGCCTGCCCAGTGGCACAGTGGTTAAGTTCACACATTCTGCTTTGGCAGCCTGGGGTTCACTGGTTCGGATCCCAGGTGCAGACATATGCACCACTTGTCAAGCCATGCTGTGGCAGGCGTCCCACATATAAAGTAGAGGAAGATGGGCATGGATGTTAGCTCAGGGCCAGTCTTCCTCAGCAAAAAGAGGAGGATTGGTGGCAGATGTTAGCTCAGGGCTAATCTTCCTCACAAAATATATATATATATATATATAGAGAGAGAGAGAGAGAGAGAGAGAGAGAGAACCAGTGGTTTTGAGAAGAGTATTTTAGATAGGATGACCAGAGGAAGCCTCCCTGAGGAAATCATTTTTGAACAGAGACTTGAATTCATTAAGTGAGCTAGCCATGCAAAGCAGAAGGGTGTTCCTTCCAGGCAGAAGGAATGGAAAGTGTCAAGACCTTGAGGCACAAATGAACACGTGGAAATAAATGTGATCACTCAAATCAGAACAAGCAAAGGGTATTTATTCAAGGCTTGTTACAGCAACAGTCAGCCACCATTACTTGTGTTTGGCAGAGACTCAAAGGCAGGAAAGGAGTAGGGAAGCTTCATCATGGGAAAAAGGGACAGCTTCAGGTATGCCCTGATTGAAGCCCATTGGCATGGGGAAACTGTAGGCAGGCTAACTAGAAGCAGGGTATCCTATGTGATTGGTTAGAGGTGGGTATTTGGCTTTCTCTGGTTGGCCCAAGTTGGAAGCTGGGCCAAAAATTAGGGAAGCTGCCAGTTATTAATCCTGGCTGTTTGGGGCTGATTGCTACAGGCAGTATTGTTTGGCTTCTTGGATTAGTTGCTAGAGATAGTAGTCTGACTTCCTACATGTCTGACTTGTAGAAAGTAAGTTGGTTTCTTAGGCTGGTTTCTGCAGATTGTGGGCCAGAGTTCTATTTTTATATATGGTCTGGCCATTGTCTGTTTCCATATTCAGTGTCTCAAGTGTGACATGTTTGAAGAACACCAGGAAAGCTAGCATGGCTGGAGGGAAGGGAAGTAGCAGAAAGTGTTAGGAGATGAAGTTAGAGAGATTGGTGGAGAATAGGTCTGGTAGGGCCTTGAAATCCATGGTAAAGAGTGGTTTTGCTCCATTGTAATAGGAACCCTTCAGAGTATTCTCAACAGGAGAGTAAAGTGAGCTGACTTATAGTTTTAAAAGGTTACTTTGCCTGTTCTATGGATTATAGAGCCTATAGAGAAATAAGAGTAGAATCAGAGAGGCCGCCGAGGAGACTGTTGCCGTAGTTTAGCTGGGAGATGTGAAGGAGTTCGGAACATGCTCCCCAAAATATGCTGCGTTAGCATAATGACTACTTTGAGTTTAAGGCACTTGAAAAACAGCAGATGCAAGAACACTGACCGTCCTTCTTTCTTTTAAAAACAGGAGATGAAATTCCCTTGTGAAAGATGCCCTCCCTATACCAGAAGGAAAGAGACATTCTTATCTCCAAGGACAGGAAATTGAGGCTGAGAGAAATCTGTATACACAAACCTTGTTAAACTCACCTTTATCTTCCTAGTCACTTCTTCACTCGATTAAATACCCTAGTCCAAGCCCCTTTGCCTTGTCACATTTCCATGATTTACTACTCTTTTGTCCAACTCAGTACATAAGTGTTCAACTCTAACTGCTTCTTTAGGTCTTCAGCTTTCTCATGAGGACTCTCATGCACAAATAAAAAACAGAGCAAAACAATTTATATACTTTTCTCCTGTTAATCTGTCTTATGTCAGTTTAATTCTTAGGCCCAGCCAGACACTGTAACAGGATAGAGGAGAAATTTTCCCTCCCCTACAGATGATAGTGGTCTGAACCAGGATAGTAGCTGTGGAGGTGGTGAGACGTGGTAGGTTCTGGACATGTTTGGAAGGTAGAGCCAATGGGATTTGTTGATGGGTTGAATGTGGGGTGAGAGAGAGCAATCAAGAATATCTCCAATGCTTTTAACCTGAGCAAATAGTGGTGCCATCACTAAGATAAAGAAAACCTTTGCAAATACCTTATGCCCCTTCATTAAATCATGTCTACCTATCCAGATGATATATGCTACTTGAAGGTAAGGATAGCGCCTGGTCAAATTTTCCTTCCACTGTGCTTATTAGAGGATTATATACCCAGGACAGCCTTAAGTGAATATTTCTTACTGATTCTGCTAAATAAATGGAAAGAAAATTTTTGATGCTGGGCCACCAGGCAGAGTTTCTAATTGAGATGCTTCTATTCTATGCCTTTCCCATCCTCCTGATACTTAAGTAAAAGGAATGCAGAACACAGCATATCTACATTTTTATTCAGGGGATAAATTGACTTGTTCATTGATGTAGTCATTCTAGGGAAAGAGGCTAGATGTCTCTGAATGAATACAGATATTTACATTCATTTGAATCCAGAGTTAAAAAAAAATACTTTGTGCATTTCCCTCCTGGAGAAAAGAGAAGAGATCAATACTCAGCAGAGAATTGAAGCTGAATTGTAGATTAGATACAAATTTGTTAGTTGCATTCTCATCCTAAACTATATGATAAGTGCCCAGGTAAGGAAGATCTTTTGCTGTGATTTAAATCTGGATTTTTTGCTTCTTGTAAATTTGCAAACACAAAGCAGGGACCTTTTTTCTCTTATTCTATCGTGATATTCCTATTAATTACAGTGTTATATAGAAATACAAGGTAACAGTAATGCTCTGTTAGTAATGGAATTTACATATTAAAAGCAAATGATGCATATTCATTTGCCCCTATTTCAGAATCTCATCATTATCACATTAGTCATTACTGTGTAACTACCTTGTTTTGATTGATTCTATACATGAATCCAACATAAATGAGCATAGCTGTCACAAAAAACAGTTTCCTTCCATTAGATTCTGACGAAATAATCATCAGCATATTTAAATTTTGCTTTTTAAAATTTTCATATGGTTCTTTCCCTAATTATCATATGTATTTGAATGAAAGCAAGAGTTTTTCTTTATTATCTACATTTTCATCTTTTCTACCTTCAAAATTGTGCTACAATACTGAGTTCGTGATCACCACTCTTTCTATAACAACTTATTATGATAGCAATAGCATATACACTGTTTAATAAATGATCAAGCAAAACAAAAAACTCTGATTAAAAATAAATGGAGACATTCAAACCTAAATTCCTACTAGCAAGTGAAAAAGATTATAAAGTGGTACTAGTAGCATATGCTAGAAGGAAGCATTTATTTTATTCCAAAAATTATTATAATTATCTTTATTATCTCATGTAAAGTAAAATTCCACTAATTTAGGCTCTACTAAATCAGAAAGTTTCAGAATTCAATGTGTGAAGAACAGTAAGGAAAATGTTTGGTAAGTGAATGAATACATAAAGAACAATGTTTGTATCATATTTAGGCTATGGAAGCGAACAACCTGTTTACTAAAAGCAATCTTCCAATTGTTGAACTAGCCTATACTCTCTCCCAGTAATGACAACTAAAATGTTCACAGTATCTGTAAGTCTTTCATATATTTCAAGACCCAATTGAGGGTAACCAGGATTAACTGCATCTGATTGGAACAGAGTAGGTGGGCCAGGTCATGAAATTAGCTATACTAATTCATCTGTAGGCACCGGAGGAAATACAGTATGAGAATTAGAATATGATATTTAGCCATGCAGTTAGTCATCCAGTATTGCTGAACATCTACTATGTGCCAGATTCTGTGCTAGTCACTGAGGAAGATGATGAACATCTTCCATCAAGGAGCTCACATATGTGCAAATGAATGAATTGCAATGCAGTGATTAAATGCAAGAATATAAGCAATTATAACCTCTGAGGTCACACACAGGTAATAGTAATTAACAACGTTTTGGAGGGCGAGAATCAAGGAGCGTGATAGACCTGGATAATGGAGATAAATCAAGCTATTTTGAAGGGTGAACGGCAGTACATCAAGGATGCAGAGGTGGAAGGGGCTTTCTAGGCAGAGGGAGCAAAATGTGATCTGGAGTGCATTGTGAAAGAGAAGGTAGTGGGGGATGAGGATTGAGCCGAACAAGTAAGACCAGGTGATGGAAAGTTTTATACTTCATGCTAGGGATTTTGGACTAATGTCTGATCATCTTATAGTGATGTATACAAGGAAACAAACAATCTCCATACACACAGAGCTTTCCCTTAGCTTTTCAGTGTCTCATTCTTGAATATGAACATTCAACCAAAGATCACTAGACATTTGAGAAAAACTTCAACATTTTAGGGCTGTGCATTTTAAAGTGCATAATTTGGTAAGTTTTGATATATGTATTAAAATACGTATACACATTTACATATTCACATATATATGTACACATGAAATTATCCCCCAAATCTAGATAGTGAACATATCCATTACTCCAAAACGTTTCCTTGGGCCTTCCTTCCTGTCCCTCACCAAGCAATCACACATCTGTTTTCTGTCACTATAGATTTGCATTTTTCTAGAGTTTTATATAAATGGAATCATGAGTATTTGCTCTTTTTGGTCTGGTTTCTTTCACTTGGCATAATTATTTTGAGATTCATCCATGTTGCATATATCAATAATCTAGTCCTTTTCTGACTAACAGTCCTTTGTATGGATATACCACAATTTATCTATCCTTTTCCCTGTTGATGGACTTTAGGTTGTTTCCAGTTTTTGTATATTACAAAGTAAACTCTTAGGAATATTCTTGTATAAGTCATTGTATGGACATATTTTTCTTTAGTCTTGAGTAAATACCTAGGAGTGGAATGACTGTATTATATGTGGTAGTTGTATGTTTAACTTTATAATAAGCTACCAAACTATTTTGCAAAGCATCTATCCCATTTTACCTTCTTACCAGCAGTATGAGAGTTCTAGCCACTCCAATCCTTGCTAATCTGTGGTCAGTCTTTTTAATTTTGGTTATTGTAATAAGTGTGTAGTGGTATCTCATTGTGGTTTTAATTTGCGTTCTCCTAATGATGTTGAGCAACTTTTCATATGCTTGTTTGCCATCCAGACATCTTTGGTGAAACATCTGTTCAAATATTTCCCCATTTTTTTCAAATTGAGTTGTTTCCTTATTGTTGAGTTTTGAGAGTTCTTTACATATACTGAATTTGTCAGTTATATGTTTTGTAAAGATTTTCTCCCAGTCTGTGGCATGTTTTTCATTCTCTTATCATTGTCCTTTGAAAAGCCAAAGTTTTCTAATTTGGCTGAAATGTAATTTATCATTTTCTGCTCTTATGGATTGTTTTTGTTGTCAAGTCTAAGAAATCTTTGCCCAGCTCAAGTTCACAACGATTTTCTCCTATATTTTATTTTAGAAATTTTAGGTTTTACATTTAGGGGCAAGATCTGTTTTGAGTTAAGTTTTATATATGGTGCAAGACATATGCACATTGAATTGCTTCAGCAGCATTTGTCAAAAAGGTTTTTCTTTATCCACTGCTTCGACTTTGAATGTTTGTCAAAAATCATTTGTCCATATATGTGTTGGTTTATGTCTAGACTCTATGCTGTTCCATGGATCTATTTGTCTGAACTTATGCCAATAACACAGTCTTAAATACTGTAGTTTTATAATAAACTTTGGAATCGGCTGTTACCCCCTAACTTTGTTCTTTTTCAGATTTCTTTGGACTATTCTAGGTCTTTTGCATTTCTACATGAATTTTAGAATTTTTTCGTTAATTCCTAGAAAAAGCTTGCTGAGATTTTGATTAGAATTGTGTTGAATTTATAGATCAATTTTTAAAAGAGTTCACATCTTAACAATGATAAGTTCTCCACCATCAACAAAGAATATCTCTCTATTTAGGTCTTCTACAATTTATTTCAGCAATGTTTCACAATTATCAGTATATAGGTCTTTCATATCATTGGTTATATTTAGCCCTAAGAATTTCATATTGTTGATGCTATTGCAAATGATATTGTTTTTAAATATTAATTTTCAATAGTTTGTTGCTAGTATATGGAAATAAAACTGACCTATATTAATCTTGTATCCTGCCATTTTGCTAAACTCACTTATCAGTCCTAGTAGTTTTTTTTTTTTTTGTAGATTCTATTGCATTTTCTACACAGACAATTACATTGTCTGAAAATAAAGATCGTTTTACTTCTTCTTTTCCAATCTGGATGCCTTTTATGTATTTATTTTTTCTTGCCTGATGGCACTGATTAGAATGTTGAATAGAAGTGGCAAAGAAGGCATTCCTATATTGTCCCTGATCTTAAGGGTGAAGCATTCACTCTTCTACCACTAAATATGGGATAAGCAGTAGGCTTTTTGTAGATGACCTTTATCAAGTTGAGTAAGTTCCCTTCTATTTCCTAGTTTGTTGAGTGCTTATATCATGAAGTGCTGCTAGATTTTGTCAAATTCTTTTTCTTTGTCTATGGAAATGATCATATTTTTTCCCTTTTTAGTTTGTTAATATGATAAATTACATTGATTGGGTTTTGAATGTTAATCTAACCTTGCATTCCTGGGATAAAACCCACTTGATCATGATGTATTGTATTTTATATATATTGCCAGATTTAATATACTAAAAATTTGTTATGAATTTTTGCATGTACGTTCATGAAGGTATTAGCCTATAGTTTTCTTCTCTTGTAATGTCTTTGTGTGGTTTTGGTATCAGGGTAATGATGGCCTCATAGCATGAGTTGGGAAGTATTCTTTTCTCTTAAATTTTTTGGAAGAGTTAATGTAAGAGTGTTATTATTTAGTTTTTAAAAGGTGTGGTAGAATTCACCAGTGAAGCCATTTGGGCCTGGGTTTTCTCTGTGAGAATGTTTTTAACTATAATTTCAATTTTATATATATGTATTACTATTCAGTATATATATATTATATCACTGTTCAGGTTATCTGTTTCATTTTGACTGAGCTTAAGTAATCTGTGCCTTTCAGAGAATTTGTCCATTTTACCTAATTCATCAAATTTATGGGAATAATTATTCAAGTTATTCCCTTCTTCTTCTTCTTCTTTTTTTTGGGGGGGGAAGATTGGCCCTGAACGGACATCTGTGCCCATCTTCCTCTGCTTTATATGTGGGATGCCTGTCACAGCATGGCTTGATAAGTGGTGCATACGTCTGTGCCTGGGATCCAAAACAGTGAACCCCAGGCCGCCGAAGCAGAGCACGTGAACTTAGCCACTGCGCCACCAGGCCAGCCCCTTCTTTATTATTCTTTTAATATCTGTAAATCTGTCATGATATCACTTCTCTCGTTCTAGATATTTATAATTTGCATCTTCTCTTTTTTTTCCCCTGATTAATCTGGCTAGTGGTTTACCAATTTTATTGATCTCCTCAGAAAACCACCTTTTGGTTTTGTTGATTTTTCTGTTGTTTTCTGTTTTCTATTTTATAGATTTCTACTTTGATCTTCATTGTTTCCTTCCTTCTGGTTACTTTAAATTTAATTTATTGGAGGCTGGCCTGGTTGTGCAGCGGTTAAGTTCGCACGTTCCACTTCCCAACAGCTCGGGGTTCACCCGTTCAGATCCCGGGTGCCAACATGGCACCACTTCGCAAAAGCCATGCTGTGGTAGGCGTCCCACATATAAAATAGAGGAAGATGGGCATGGATGTTAGCTCAGGGCCAGTCTTCCTCAGTAAATAGAAGAGGATTGGCAGTAGTTAGCTCAGGGCTAATCTTCCTCAATAAAAAAATTTAATTTATTCTTTTTCTAGTTTCTTGTGGTAAAGATGATGTTACTTTGAGACCATTTTTCTTTTTTAATATAGGCATCTTGTGTTATAAATTTTCCCCTAAGTGCAGCTTTAGTAGCATCCTACAATTTTTGATATGTTGTGCTTAAATTTTCATTTGGTTAAAATTATTTCCTAGCTTTCCTTTTGATTTCTTGTTTGATATGTACATTATGTAGATGTATTATTTCACTTGCAAATATTATGGGAATTTCCAAAGGTCATTTTGCTAGTGATTTCTAATTTAACTCCATTGTGGTCAGAGGACAAACTTTGCATGACTTGAATCCTTCTAAACTTATTGAGACTTGTTTTATGGTCCAGAATATGGTCTATCTTGGTAAATATTCCCTGAACACTGGGGGAGAAAGTACATTCTGATGTTGTTGGATGATGTGTTCCATAAATGTCAATCAGATCAAGCTGGTTGATAGTTGTGTTCAAGTCTACTATATCTTTGCTAATTTTCTACCCACTTGCTTTATCCATTATTTAGAGAAGAGTATAGAGATAAGCAGATTATAATTGCAGCTTTGTCTATTTTTCCTTGCAGTTCTATCAGTATTTGCTTTATGCATTTCGAAGTGCTGTTAGTTAGTGTGTACACATTTAGGATTATGTCTTCTTGATTAATTGATTCTATTATCATTGTTAAATAAATTACTTTGTCCCTGGTAATATTTTGGTCTGAAATTGACTTTGATATTAATATAGCTACTCCAGCTTTCTTTTGATTAGTGTTAGCATGCTATATCTTTTTCTATCCTTTTACTTGTAAACTGTTTGTGTCTTGATATTTGAAATGTGTTTCCTGCATGCAGCATATATTTTTGGGTCTTACGTTTTTATTCCATATGACACTTTCTGCCTTTTAATTTGGATGTTTGGACCATTTTCATGGAGCTGGCCCAATGGTGCAGCAGTTAAGTGCGCAAGTTCTGCTTTGGCGGCCCGGGGTTCGCCGGTTCAGATCCCGGGTGCGGACATGGCACAGCTTGGCAAGCCATGCTGTGGCAGGTGTCCCTCATATAAAGTAGAGGAAGATGGGCACAGATGTTAGCTCAGGGCCAGTCTTCCTCAGCAAAAAGAGGAAGATTGGTAGCAGATGTTAGCTCGGGGCTAATCTTCCTCAAAAAAAAAAAAGGACCATTTTCATTTATATGATTATTAATATGGTTAGGGTGAGTCTATCATCTTGCTGTTTGTTTCTGTTTGTCCCATCTGGTTTTTTGTTCACCTTCCCTCTTTTTCTGCCTTCTTTGGATTAATAAAGTATTTTTTGTGATCCCATTTGATCTCATTTGTTTCCTTAGTAGCTATAGCACTTTGTTTTGTTATTTTAGTGGTTGTTTTAAGGTTTGTTGTATGCACATTTAACTTGTTACAGTATACCTTCAAGCGTATAGTATAAGAACCTTACAATCATAATGTTTCCATTTCTCCCCTCTCAGCCTTTATGCTATTGTTGTCATGTTTTTTACTTTTATATATGTTCTAAATCCCACAATGTATTGTTATTACTTTTGTTTAAACATTTTTTTAAAGAGATTGAAATAAGAGGAAAAGTCTTATACATTTACGCATATGGTTACCAATTCTGGTGCCCTTTTTCTTGCTCTTTGTTTAAATCAATATTTCCATCTAGTATCGTTTTCCTTATGCTTGAAGGATGTCCCTTAACATTTCTTGTAGTGCAGGTCTGTTGGTCATGATTTCTTTCCATTTGTGTGTGTCTGGAAATGACTTTGTTTTTGAAATGCATATTTCCAGTTTTAGCATTCTAGGTTGACAGTTTTTTTCTTTTGGTATTTTAAAGATGTCCATTCTCTTTTCTATAGTATTGTTTTGGACAAGAAATCTGATGTTATTATTTTCATTTCTCTACATATAATGGATGTATCTGCTTTTAAGATTTTTTTCTTTATCCTTGATTTTGAGCAATTTGATTATGATGTGTCTTACTGTAGTTTTCTTCATACTTCTTGTATTTGGGGTTCATTGAGCTTTTTGATCTGTGAGTTTATATTTTTCATTAATGTTGGAAAGTTTCAGCCATTATTTCTTCAAATGTTTTTTCTGTCCCCCAACCCCCTCAGAGATTCCAGTTGCTCATATATGAGGCCAATCATAGTTGTCTCACAGCTCACTAATGCTCTTCCTTTTTTGGTATTCATTTTTCTCTGCATGTTTCATTTTGTGTAGTTTCTACTGCCGTGTATTCAAGTTCACTTATCTTTTCTTCTGTAATGGCCAGTCAGCCTTTAATCCAATCCAGTGAATTTTTCTTCTCAGAAATTGTAGTTTTCATCTCTAAAAGTTCAATTTGGGTCTTTTTCATATGTCTACTTAACTTATTTAACATATGAAATACAGTTATAATAACTGTTTTAATGTCCTTGTCTGTTAATTCTAATATCTCTGTCAGTTCTGCATCAGTTTTGATTGGTTGTTTTTCTCTTCATTATAGGACACATGTCTCTGTTTCTTTACATACCTGGTATTCTTTGATTGGATGTGAAACATTGTGAATTTTACCTTGTTAAATGCTGGAAATACTTGTATTCCTGTAAATCTTTATGAGCTTTGTTGTTGGATGCAATTAAGTTACTTGGAAACAGTTTGATCCATTCAGGTCTTATTTTTATGGTTTAGTTGAGTCCAAGGCAGAGCTCAGTCTAGGGCTAATTTTTCCCACCACTGAGGCCAGAACTTTCTGGGTACCCTACCCAATGTCCCATGAATTATGAGTTTTTCCAGACTGACTGGTAGGAATAGGCACTATTTCTGGCCTTCTGTGTCGGGACCGTTCCCTCTAATCTAATCCTTTCATGTTGTTCTTTCTCGGGCCTAAGGTAGATTTTTCATACACATGCACTGATAGATACTCTGCTGAATGCTTGAGGGGAGACCTCTGCAAGTCTCTGGGGTTTTATTTCTGTCCTATCAACTAGTTGCATTGGTCTCCCCAGATGCTCAACTACATATCCTCAACAGAGAGAGTCCACTAGCCTTTGCCTCAATACCTCCTCCTTATGATGTGACCTGGAAAATCTCTTAAAGCTAGGGATATCATAGGGGTCACCTAATTTCTTTCTCATGTCTACAAACTAGTGTCCTTTATTCCCTGATGGCCAGTGTCTTAAAAATCAGTTTCATATATGTAACTTTTAAAATTATCTACATGTAAAATTTTATTCATCATTTTATGATGGACATTTTCAAACATACAAAAAAATTGAAAGCATTGTAAAGTGTGCAACTGTATACCCACCCCCTAGATTCTACAATTAACAGTTTACAATATTTGTCTTATCATACAACTGTCTATTTATTTATCCCTTTATCCATCCATCAAACTGTCTTAATTTTTGAAGCATTTCATAAAAAATTGAAAACATGAATATAATTCACCCTAAATACTTCAGCATGCAGATCATTAATTAGAGCTTAATATTTTGAATTTTGACAAATAATAACCAGCATAATGCTAACCTCCTTCAAGACATAAAAGGTACTTATTACTACAGGAAGTTTATTCTGACTTTCCCAGTTGATCCCCACCCCCATCTCTCCAAAGAAAACTACTGTTTAGATATTTTTTCACCATGGATAAGTTTTGCTATTTCTAGAATAGCATTGTCAAATAGAAATATGTGAGTCAAAAATAGAGCCACATGTGTAATGTGTAATTTTAAATTTTCTATTAGCCATGTTACAAGAAGTAAAAAGAAATAGGTGACTAATTTAAATAATGTATTTTATTTAATCCACTGTATCCAAAATATTATCATTTTGAACATGTAATCAGTATAAAAATTACGAATGAGATATTTTAGATTCTTTTTTTAATATTATGTCTTTGATAGCCAGCGTGCAATTTATTCTTATAGTACATCTCAGTTTGGGCTAATCATATGTCGAGTGCTCAGTAGACACACGTAGCTAGTAACCACCATATTAGACAGCACAGTTCTAGAAAGTAATATAAATATAACCATAAAATACGTACCCTTTGTTTAAGACTTTTTTATTCAGTATGATATTTTAAGAATTTTAAGATTTGTTCATGAATTATTAATAAAAACAAATTAAGTTAAAAACTAAAACAAAATGGAAATAAAATGCTTGAAAAGAGTAATACAGAAGATAAGAGGAAAGAAATTGTACTTAAAGAATTCTACTGTTCAGTCCTTGTATTATGAAAGAGGAGACTAGACATACTGATAAACATTATCCTTTACATTAAGTATTATAAAATATCTTAATATTTTAAGGTTAATCACTAAAAGAATAGAAATAGAATACGTAATTTCCAAATCAGTAGAAGGAATAAAGGGGATAAAAAAATTCAAGCAACAGAATGAAATGTAGGAAAGGAGAAAGAAAAGCAAACAAAAACCAAGAGAAATAACAAAATAAGACGATAGTATTAAATCCAAATATATTGGTAATCCCAGTAAATGTAAATGGGCTGAACACCCCAATTAAAACACACAGATTTTAAATACACTAAGAAAGCTAAATCCAACTAATATTGTACTTAAAATATACATACCTGAAATAAGAACACACATACTTTAAGTAAAAGGATGGAAAAATTTATACCTGGCAAATACTATCCAAAAGAAAGCTGGTGTAGCTCTATCAATATCAGACAAAACATTTATCCAGCAAAGTGGATAAAACAATTATAGTATATTTATAAGATGGAATATAACAGTGAAAAATAAGGATAAATATCACAAACCAAAAACGCATCATCATCATCATCATAAGTTGGAGAAGGATTTGTAAATTATGGTATATTTATATTATGTTTAAAAGCATGCATTGTAAAACAATATTACATATCATTATGGATACACATATATGTAGTAAAACAAATTAAATCCTACATTGTAATGATGAATACCAAGTTGAGAATAGCAGTGCTGAATGCTGGCTCCTCAAAAATCATCAACACCACTTGATGAGTTTATTTACTTACAGTGGTAAGGGAGACTACCATCTCCTCAAAGCTTTAGTAGTATCTCGGAGGGAGAAAGGCAAAGTCAGAATTTATTGAGAATTGGAAGTTTTGTTAAAAGTAAGTCTTATAATGTAGGGACTTGATTAAGATTGGGCAAGAATTATAATATAACAGTCCAGGACTGGTGGAAACAACGAGAGGATTTTGAGGTGAGGTATTCAAAGAGTCTTAGAGCGCAAACTGCGTGTTGACACTTTCCATGGAAAAGTTGATGTGTTTTTTGGGCAGTTCCTATAATGAACAATCAAACCATTTGCTTGGACAAGAATCTCCTGGAAGAATAGTCACATTAATGTAGAGAGTAAGGTATACATGGGGAAGGGTAGGTAATTTCAGTCCTCAGTGTCTAAACTGAGAGTAGGGGTAGATGGTTTTGGTTCTCAGTAGTCAACTCTAGGGCAGAGGAATAGGATCAAGGAGAAGTGCGCAGAGGCTTCAACTCTGCCTATAATGTTTTATTTCTCTTAAAAAATCTGAAGCTTGCTGAGTGAAATAAGTCAGAGGGAGAAAGTCAAATATCGCATGATCTCACTCATAAGTAGAAGATAAAAACGACAAACAAACACCTAGCAACGGAGAATGGATTGGTGGTTACCATGGGGGAAAGGGGGAGGGCAAAAGGGGTGATTAGGCTCACATGTGAGGGGATGGACTATAATTAGTTTTTGGGTGGTGAACATGATGTAATGTACACAGAATTTGAAATATATTATGATGTACATCCAAAAGCTATGTAATGTTATAACCCAATGTTACTGCAATTAAAAATAAATAAAATTGGGAAAAAAGATGAATTTAAATAATAATTAAAAAAATCTGAAAGCTAATATATGGCAAAATGTTAAGACTTTCCAAACCTTGGTAATGGGTTTACAGGTAAAATGGTTTATCTTTCTTAATATTTCTTTGCACGTTTTTGTAGGCTTAAAATATTTAATATTTTTTAAATGGTGCTGTTGTTTCATAAACGACGACCAATTCTTTGTTTCCTTTTCTCCAGACACCCACCATGTAGATCTCTTTTTCTGATTGAACATCACAGATGGTCCAATTACATTAAAATTGAGGTAGTTGATGTTTCATTACATTCCAGTCATAGTTTCCAGGCTATCTAGCTCTACTTTTGTCAGCCTCATAAGACTTGGTCACTTCCCATGTCTTGTCAATCGAGATTTTACAAACCACTTGTCAGTTTGTATCAATTTCAATTTATGTTGATTTTTTTTCTATTGAGAGGGCCATGTTTTACTCATCTTTTTCATAGATTAAAGAGTTTCTTTTCCTAGTGTTCTATGTATGGGGATGTGTATATATATACATACATATATATACATATACACGTGCACACATACAGATCATATATTGTATATACATATTTATACACACACATATATAGAATCTTAGAATTAAAAATCCCCCAGATCATCTTCCTAGCCAATATATGACTCACTTCTATAGTAGTAGGTAGGTGGTATAGCATAATGGTATCATATGGGTTCTGGAGTCAGTTGGCTGTGGGTTAGAATCCCAGTTCTGTGTCAATTATTATCTGTGTGACCTGGGCAAGTTATTTAACCTTTCTAAGCCTCAATATTCTTGTAGGTAAAATGAGAATAATAATAATACCTACTTTGTAGGATTTTAAGTTTAAGAATACATGTAGAATATTAAGCATAGAACTTAACACGTCTTCAAAATATGCTAGTGATTATTATTATTATCTCTGATAGCTATGGCCATCAGTCTCTGCTTGAACTGTTCAACAATATTCTACTCTACAAGAAAACCTGCTCTATTTTAGGGAAACTCTGTTACTAAAAACTCAATAAGCTAAAATTCTTTGCCTTCAAACCCTCCTTTAAATTCCGTTTGTTGGTTGTAATTCTGTCCTTTCAAACTATACAGATTAAAAGTCTCTACTATTTCAATGTGGCAATTCTTCAAAAGTTTTAAATCAATGTCTTTTATTCTCCAGAACATTCTTTACCTACCTGTCAGAACTCTAGAGCATAAATAATGTTAGAATTAGCTAGCAGATTTCAGCATCACCTACAAATGTATTAAATTGGTGAGCAAGTATTGGATATTCTGGTAGTGTAAATGTTCAGTTTTGAAGTGTTTGATTTAGACATGTAATTAGCCTGTCTCCAGGCAGCTAATGAGTTTTAGTATCTAACTTTGGGGTAAAGGAAAATCTTATATATCTTTTATTTACTTTTGGATCCAAGTTTCTGCTTTTACCAAATTCATCATTTTTGCTCTATGTTTTGCCTTCTGTGTATGTAGTCCATTTTCTGCACCATGCAAGACACCATCCCAGTTCCTTCACTTACCAAAGTATTGATATCTCCAGGCAACATGGGCTGCAGACTTTAATGAAGCTTTGCAGGCATGGAGGAGGGTTGCATTTTAGAGCGTCACAGCAAAAGGCTTAAAATTGAACGCTAACCATTGCTGTTCTTCAAAGTTCTTCTGAGAGAAGAATCTTCACTGGTTATCTCTTTAGCTTGGCCTCCAGCGCCCTGCATTCTTCTAGGCCCCCTGTCTGCTTTGTATGCTTTACCTCTCATCTCTAGTTCATGTCCAACAAACCTTCAAATATATGTTCATTTCTTGTATGACAGTTTATCCATCTTTTTCTTTCTTCTAGCCCAAACCAGCTATATTCTGAGGGTTATCTTTCCACAATTAAAATGGCCTGTTATAGTGTTTTGCCAGATAAAGACAGTTTTCTTCCTAAGAGAAAATCTGCCCTCAGCTAGCTCTTACGCTAACACTTTATATCTCCATGCTACACAGACATGATATAAGGAAAAATAGCTATGTCCATAATGAAGGATATATGGCATGCATGCCTGCATTACCCTTTCCACCATGAAAGACATCATTAACTAATTATAGCATGCTTTACCAAAAATGACTCAAAATCTTTCTCCTCCATGGTTGTTGCTCCTGCCAGAGAGCCCTTTCTGTTAAGGTCTCATATTCTACGAGGTAGCCACTTCTGTGGTTTCATCTCTTGCCAGGCAGGCCCCTCCATGATTCTAGGGACCAAAGTGGGTCCCAGTTTCTAGGCTCTGGTAATATCACTTATTCCCATTGTTTCTCAAGCCCTAGGATTGGTGGTAGCTTTCTGCTTCTGCTAATCTCTAGGTTGCTTTGTTATCCCCATTTGTCTTCTATCACATACATTATCAATCCCTTGTATTAAATTCCCTCTATTTGAAATAGCTAAAGTGGTTTTGTTTTTTCTGATTGGACTCTAAATGATACATTTCCTTTGAAATCTGCAGTATGTTTTATCTCTTTTATAGTAAAAGCATATTCAGTAAACCTCAAGTCAAATCTTTAAGCCATCCTAACGTGCCTAATTACTTCTGTGCTGGATATTCTGTCTTCTCCTCCAGATCCATTCGCACCAGCCTTCTCCACCCTGCTCTTTGCTCTAGGAGGCTGACCTCTACAAACGGCATCACGTGGGCTTCTTGCCCTCTGGCTTTCAGGTATATTCAATCTATACCAGGAGAATTGGAAGGTGGAGGACAAAGTGTTTGGGGTATTTAATCCTCCAGCCCTCTCTGGCTTTGCTTCTTTGCCTAAGGCCATAGATTGTTAGTTTCTTTCTCATGGCAACAGGGCATGCCAGATTCCAATCACAGTTCTCTCGCCTTCCCCCTTCAAGCCTAGGAGTGGTAGTAGCTTCCTGCTGCTGCTAGTCCCTGGGTGCTTTGCCACCTGTTGTTGGTCCCTTAATCCTACCCACCCTTTATAAATAGTTCCTTCTTTAAAGTTTCTTTGCTCACCATTTTTGAGAATGCCATCTGTTTCCTGCCAGGACCATGATCAATATAATCACATACCTGTGTTTGACAACCCACCCCTGTTCACTGCAAACTCTTAAGACCCTCTTTGTACTATTCCTGACCTGTACCTACACTGCTCCATTGGTTTCTGGCTTCTAATTATTGGCTCTATTTCTCTCTTATTTATGATTCTGCACCTAGTCTTTGTACTTAAAGTTTGTATTTGGTCTCCCCAGGTTGGAGTCTTCCCTCTCCCCAAAGGACTTTGGCTCTGACTCACTCTTCTATTTCTCCTGCTTCCAAGTATCTTTGGGCAGTCTGCCTTTGTTTAAGGACCCTTAAACCTAATCTTCTTTCCCAACGTGCTTGACAAGTGACTAACCATCCAAAGACAGGGGAGAAGCATATTTGGGCATATTCTAAGTTACATTACTGTTATTCTTTCTTCCGTCTACTCTACAAGCCCTCCCTGTGAAATCTCATCCATTAACACCTCTGAAATTTATGTCTCCACCCCTAACCTCTGTTGTGAGATCCAGACCCATATATTCAACTGCCTATTCAATGCCACTCTTGAATATCTCAAAGGCACATCAAGCTAAATATGTCCGAAAGTGAATTTATCTCCCCTTTGATCAGATTTTCTTCCAGTGTTCTCTATCTCAATAAATAGAGCCATCAGACCCTTGCTCAAACCAGACTAGTAAGTCATTTGAGACTCCTCCTTCTTACTTACTCCACTTATGCGATTCATCATCAAGTAATGCTGGTTTTATCTTCTATCTCAAAGCTATCCACTTCTTTTCATCCCTACCCACTACCACTTGATGCTGTTAAATCTAAGGTATTAGCACCTTTCTCCTGAACCACTGCCATAGCCTCTCAACTGGCCTCCCCTCATCCACTCTTGCCCCTCTTCAGTCGATCCTCCACACTGTTGCCAGAAGTATCCTCTTCTCTATGCTTAAAATAAAGTTAAGAATTCATAACATTGTCCACAAGGCCCTGCATGTTCTTGTCCCTGTCAACCTTTCCAGCCTCCTGGAGACTTCTCTTCACTCACTGTGCTTTCTTCAAGTGGGCCAAGTTTATTTGACCTCAGAATCTTTGCACATGCTGTTCTCTCTATGGAATGTTTGCCCTATTCTCTTCTTTTACTTATCCATTAGATTTTCGCTTAGTCATCTCCTCAGTAAAGTCTTCCCTGACACTCTAGTCCAGGCTAGGCAGCATCGCCTCCGCTTTATATGTACCTAAGCACCCTATACTTCTCCTTTATAACACGGTATTTTTGTAATTATCTAATAGGTGTCATCCATCCCAGTAAGCTATAATCTTCAGGGCACAGATTGTGTCTTGTTTTCACTGCTAGCACACAGTAGGTGCTGAATAAATGTTGAATGAATACTTGAATGAAGGAATGAATTTAGGTACTTATCATCTTTGCCAGAGTGCAAACTTTCTGACTGAAACTTTAGATCTCCACAGAGCGCAGCCCAGTATGCTATAAATCTTTCTCTTATTCTTCCCCAGGTTTATGTATGATTTAATCAATAAATACTTGGTGTGAAAATGAATTGTAATACCTGGAATTGCTCAAGTTATTCTTCAAAATCTTCTCACCTATATTGAATATGTGCTTTTCTTTTTCCTACTCTATGCATGTTCCATATTTTTGTCTCCTTTTGTTATAAGTATAACAATTCACTTTTTGTGGCTAGAGGAAGCTTCTCCAGCCAGTAATTCTCTCTCCTTTAATGTCATTGCATTTATTATAGATCACAAGCATGATTGCTGTGTACACTTAGAGTACTATACAATTTTAAATAAAAACACTATTTTTACCTAAGAGGAGGTCTTCTCATATCTAGGAGGGAGGGGAGAGACAATCATACATTTGAAGAACTGGCACTGACTGTGAACGTTAAGTCAAATGACCAGAGGATTGGGATTTACATTGTGAGTGATAATCCATCCATATTTCTACCTCTTTCCCTTCATCCATGTAAAGTAAAGCTGCAGGATCTGCCTTTGTGTAAACTCTCCAATGGTCTGTTAATATGTATTGCTGAGGCTATAAAATTAAAGAGATGGCTGAATTCTGCTTATTTGTTTTGAATTTGGGCACAGGGAATTAGTCATCTATAGAGCTCAATCATTGGTTGCAGAACTTGGAGTGTTATAGAATGGATAGCTTTGAAATATCTGTTCAGTGCTCAGAAAGCAAAGCATGATGGGATGAGTACTAAACTGGGAGTCCCAAGACTGGAAGTGTAATCTTGACTCAACCTCTGTGTAACTATGAATGCCTCACTAATCTCTCTTGTGCTCATGTCCTCTTTTGTAAAATAGACTATAATACCTCCACTCATTACTCACAGGGTTGCTGTGAGGATCAAACAAAGAAAGCACAAAATGGAAGATATATTAAAAAAAAATCCTACAAGGGGGGTATGTTGAAATATATTGGCACTTTAGATGCCTTATCTTTCTTTCACCTCTGATCACCTTCACTGACAACTGATATTCATTATCCATTTTTCACATCCTACTACAGAAACAAACAAATGCACAGATAAGTTTGCAAGTAGAAAGAAAATAAAAACTGAGAGGTTGAGGAATAAGAAAAAATAATGACACCTAAAAATTATAAATGCCACAAATTTTCAGTTGTTACAATTTATATTGGGATAAAGAGACTAATGCTCTTTACATTCTTTAGACAATAGATATTTGTTATCAGCAAACCAAACAATTTATTTTACAGGAATCAAAAATGACATGTAAATATTAATTCAAATATTATATTTCTGTTTTTATACAATATAAATCTATATCAAATATTAATGATTCCAAACAAAAGAAACCAAATTTTTTCTTCCACACAATTCTTCATTTTGTTAAAAAAAAAGTTCTTTATGTACAAATGCAGGTGAATAAAATGTACTAGTAAATATAACCATTTGACTGCATTAAATAGACCCCTTTTACCTACTTAGTAAGTATGGTAGGGTCTGCAATGGTCAAACTCAGTTATGAGTCCAAAGCTTCAGATTTGGCATGGATGGTTAGGCTGGATGAACCCATCTTTACTTGATTAACCTTAATATTTCCTGCCTAAAACATAATACAAAATACATGAGCCTTTTACAATATACCTTGTTTTACACAACCCAGGATTCTGAAGTATATGCGAAGTACATTTTTAGAAATGGAATTATTTTTAAATATATTAGGAGAGTTTACTATTTAAAGAATTCATGTGGTGAGTCTTTTATTAGGTTGAATTATATGAAATTGTTAATGTTTGAGCATTTTTGACCTATAGAAATGGCAATTTCATATGGTTCAGTGTAATAAAAAGTGAAAAATCACTCTTTCACCTTAAAATAGAGTACATGTGTATATAAATAACCTACCTGTTTATATACATTTAGGATTTAGGCTAACGTGCAATTTTTTGGAGAGCAGTTGTGGGGGAGGGAATTGCCAAGTCAGCATTTTGGATAGATGGATAAATTCAAATTATGATCATTGATTGCTCTAGCTGCCCCTTTGAGCAGTAATACACATTAATACATTTGGGGATATAATATAATTTAATATAAATGAAAAAATTATTTTCTTTGTAATAAGTTTGCTATGATGAAAACATTCAGTCTATTTTCCTAAAGATTAAATACCATGTAAGTCACCATAATGACACATCTGCTTAAATGCATCTCCATTTATATTATCACTGGAAGTTGTGAGGGGTTATGTTACTATTTTAGTGTGATCTGTGATGTGTGCTTTGGTTAATGCTCAGTGAAGATCTGGATCCCATGGGGTAGTTGTGATGAAAGAGGGTAGTTGTTTTCCAGGTGAGTAACCTAATCATACATTAGGAATCTTCATCCAAGTCAGTGATTAGAGAGCAGTTGAAACTCCTGAAATTCGGGTTGGGGAGGTCAGGTGGGCAGGGAATAGATTTGCAGTCTGTCTCTTCATCAGATTCAGCAACAAGGCATTGGGTATCTTGCTGTTCACTGCTGTTGAAAGCGTAATCAGTTTCTTCGTTTATCCAACCACTGACTTCTGAACTGTAAAGTGCATTCAAATACTGTGAGCACAAAAGGGAGAGCCCAGAGTGAGGGCTTAAGAAGCTCTGGGGTATATTGCCAGCCTTTGATGAAGTTCATGTATGGCCTCCAAAACTAAAATTTTAAAGGATACAGAGTCTGGGTGTTGAATAAAGACACAACTTAAACCACCAAATGTAATGAGTCACTTTGCATTTTGGAAAATATAGTGCCAACAGGGAAGTGTACGCCTTATCCAAGTCTTAGCCTATCTGCTGATCTCTTCCGAACGGCGCAGAATGCAGCTGCCCTCTCTTATAGTGCGCTATTATAATAGGTGTGTCAGAGTCAGCCTTGCTGCTAAGTTTAGCTCAGCATGTGGGGATTTCACACTTTGCAGCCCCTTGGAGAGGTGAGTATTGGCAAATGACTGTGTATAAAAGTAGAAAGCACTTGGGAATTTCACCACCAGGCTAGATTTAGATCAGAGTAAAGGGGCCAATCTAAACTGGTAACAGACTAGAGAGAGCTGCATATCTGGTGGAGGCCGCATTAACCTCACATCCATTCCATTTCTCTCTCACCACCACTGCAGTTCCCGAGGGATCACTCCATGAAATTTGATGACCACTTTTTAGGTGTAAGAGAGGCCTGATTTTTTCAAAGCAGGTAGAATTTAACACAGGTGTATTAGTTCTTTGGCGGCAAGAATATGACCAATCTTCTAATTTACAACTTGTAAACAGTACTCATCTCCTTTGGTTCTCCCTTTGGAACGTTAATTTAAAAACAAATCTAATTCTTTGTCCACTACTGGCATATTAGGATTACATAGGAGAATGGAATTTTTCAAAATATATTTCTCTTATAGGTAATAAGTGAAACACTTCATCTTTTCCGGGGATCAGGAAGGGAGGAGCATTTTCTGGGAAAGAAAAATGTGACACTTGAGGACATTGATCTCAATAATGATTTGTTGGAGGGTGTTGTTTAGTCCTTTCCTCCTTTGTTTGTCTTTGTTTTTCTTACACTCAGTATAAAAGGAGTCTAGTGATGACTAAATAGCTCTCTGATCATTTTTCAGAAAGAAAAGCCTGGCACCCAGAAGCTTGAATGTTATATCCAAAGCCACAATCATTTAACGACAGAATACTAAGATTACTTCATTTCTGCTTTAAAGTATAGCTGAGTCTCCTTTGCCAAGGCCGCCTTTAAACAAAGCTCATATTTGTGTGCAACTCAATCATAGAGCATGATGGAGAGGGAGAAAAAGGCAAAGAAGCTACACGTATAATGTAAGGTTCATTGTCATGAGCACATTTTGACTTAATTTTCCCTCGGTTTTAGAGAAGCATACCATTCCAGATTTTTGTAATACATCTGCCATTATCTGAGTTTTTAAAAGTGCAGTAATAGTAAAAACACAAATGTGAAATGCACATTTTCCCTCTCTAGATGAGTTCATTGACTAGAAACTTCTTTCTGCAAACTTGCTCTTTAAACTGAAATGGTTTCTTTAATCTCTTCTTTCATTTGAGACAAACCTAATGGCCTTAGATGACAAAAAAAAAATCACTGGGAAAAGGTTTGTAGTCCCTTCCATTAACCTCTGACATAATTTACCTTCATGTAAGCAGAGGTGATTCTTTAGGGTCCCAGTGCCAAATTAAAACTTGCCATTTTCTTGGGGTACCCTCTTTGAACAACCAGCCCTTTCAAAGGCAAATTTTCCTTGTTCTTGGAACTTCCAGGGATCCTGTGATTTGTTTTGTTTTGTTTTGTTTTTTACAACAGCTGCATATGAATTTCTGTGGTCTGAGGTTTACTTAAGGTCCAGGCTCTCTTTGGTTACTATGGAAACCTGCCCTCCCAACCAGCTGCCATTTCCTATATTACTGGCAAAGAATGAATCTCAAACATCTTAGATATCTCACAAGCAGAGTCAAAATAAAGAATAACACAAAGAAACTATGAACAACTTGTTAAATGAAGAACTTGATATCCCTACATGGGAAGCTATGTGCAACAAGGTAAGCTTTCCTGGACATCATCGTACAAGGGTTTACTGAGATCCACTAATGCTCATCTTCATCCTGGCTTTAAGGAGTGGGGATTCGACTCTGCATCTCTACATCTGTGAATTGAGGAACACTTTCTGTGCTCTCAGAGTTGATGGGCGAGATGACATGTTTGAGCCGAAGGAGCATTGTGAAGAGCAGAATGAGAAGAATAGCCAGGAGGCTCAGGAATAAGCCCACATACATGTACAGGTTAGAATACTTATCTGAAGTGGTGTCAACCTCTGTTGCCAGGGTAGGGTAATGGGCCCGCCCAGTGAGATTTCCATGGTACTTGAAATGCACCTCTGTCATCACTTAAGACTTGGATTGGTACCTGTTTCTGTTTGATTTCTATTGCCCTTGAGGCATTCCACAGTCACTTAGACTGTGTCTGAATGTATTGGAGGTGTTCCAACAATCTCATACAAAGCAATCACGACCAGAGCCAAGTCAGTCGTACACAGCAAGAAAATGGTGATGTCCTAATTTGGCAACACCCTCTCTGTCCTCCAGCACAGCAGCCCCCCTCCCAAATAGGTTTTATCAGAACTTCTTAATCATTTAAAAAATATTTATACATAAATAAATCTTTTCTTTTCCACAGTCCTACTCTTATACTGATTAAAATAAATATCGTGAAACTGCTTTATAATACTGGTATTGGGACAAGAATCTTTCAGAGTGTTAAATCAGACTTTTACTCTGTTTTGGTAGAGGGAAAAAAGGCTCTGTTTTACCTACAGCTCATATAAATGTGTTCACTAATTACGTGGATTTCATCGGGTTCTTCTGTGAGGAAACTTTCTAAAGGTTTTTGTATATTTAAGGCTCAGCACATCTGAATTTTCACCCTTCTTGTCTTTCTGAATCTTCCCTAAGGATGGAGCTTGTAAGCTTCCTGCCCAGCTGCCATAGCCTGAGGGCTGAAAGTCTAGAAGATGTGAGTTTTCTACAGCTTTGTTGATGTCCCTCACCGTAGGCTGGAGGGAAGGTGTTGTCAGACCTGGTAATTCTCAGCAGGAGGAGGTCTCAGAGGTGCTGACAGCAGTAGGTCTAGGCTCAGAAGATTTAAGATTCTTCAACAGATTTATTTTTCTGAAAATCAAAAACAAAAATAAAAGATTCATGTATCTAAGAAAAACAGATGGCAATTTCTTTTGAAATAAAAATTAACTGATATATTACAAAATGGCTTGTTAGGGGTAAATTAGTTTTAAAACGATACCCTGAGTTTTCATCATCTGAATGCTTCTTTTTCTATGTGGTAAAAACAGCTATTAAAAGGTTGAATAAAAATTCAGATCACTGAACAGCAGCTACTAACTAGGCTAGATTAGGACAGTGTCTTCCAAACTAACTGGTCATAAGGCCTACCAGAGGTACTTACTAAAACACAGACCCTGGGCCCCAAGCTAGACTTTCTGAATCACAATCTCCACAGTTGGCGCCTGGTCACCACTATAGACAGTCAGATTTTATTGGTCTAGGGTGGGACCCAAGCACTGATATTTTTTAAAAAGCTCCCCAAGTGACTCTAAAGTGCAGCCAGGACTGAGAACCACTGCTCTAGCTTGACCAGGATAGTCTAGCACTGAAATGAAGAAGAACTAAATCTAAGGATTCATTTGTCAAATTCCAGGCCCCAGTGCCATGGGTCACTTTAACAAATGGTGGAATTTTCAGAAATGCAGGCTTCCTCCAATTTTATTTTTGGGTTCTCTCTCTCACTTAGGTCTGTGGGGTGAGAACACACTTTTTTTTTCAGTATTTGTAGATCAGGAAGAATTGCAAGGGTGTGTCTTTTCTGAGCAAATAACTGCATCTTGCATTAGTGGTAAAGACAGAACCTTTGTCTTTATAAGCAAAAACATTCCAGTGTGTAAATAGGGTCAACTACTTACTGTTGAAGTCTTCCAAAATGATTTAGTTTGTCATTCCAAACATGAATTTTGAATATGGGTGACTAAAATAAACAACATACACCACCATCACCTGTCAAACTTCCATGTGCAATAGTAGCAGAAAGCTGACAATGTAGCCTAGTTCTGTCGCTTGTTAACATACCCAAGGAGAGTTAATAGAAATAGCTCAAACAATCACATTACTCTTCCTATAATCTTGAATTTTGCCCCCAGACTTGGAGCACTTCAGCTTAAAGTTTATATTCACTAGCCCATGTTACTATACTATGTGTAATCTACATGATTCTTAGTCTACCTGCCTACTGCCCCCACCACCCATGCAGAACCACCTGGTTCACAAGAAACAGGAGCAAAGAGAAAGGCTATCTTATCTTTCTACTGTTTTTGGAGCAATGGTCTAGGAAACAGTTTTGCAATACTTAAAGGTACATCTATTTTGATTTCTGATTCACTAACAAGTGGAAAAGAAAATTACAGTAGGTATCCTTTAGTTCCCTGGAAACACTATCTCCAGAGGCCAATGGTTCACCTGAGTAGCTTGTTACAAATACAGATTTCAGGGTCTGTTCTTGCGAGCTTCTCCTCCCCAAACCACCTGGTTCTTGATCTTGCTTTTTCTCCCAAAGCCAGTTTTTCTCAGGAGTGTGATGCATGGGCTCCGACATCTTTTAAAATGTATATTCCTATGCTCTTCCTCAGGCCTACTGAATTCTAATATCTTGGATCAAGGCCCAGGAATATGCATTCTAGGCACAAGCTTTTCAGGTGATTCTTTGCATACTGAACTTTGAGAGTTAACTATAGGTCTTTCTATCTAGACATCCCAGCTAAAGAACATAGCTAATCTGTCTTATTGGCTGTTTGAGGGGCCTACTTTAAAAAAACTATTTAAAACAGTGTTACAAGTTGAATTGTGTCCCTCAAAAAGATATGTTGAAGTCCTAACACCTGGTACCTGTGAATGTGACCTTATTTGGAAGTAGGGTCTTGATGCAATCAAGTTAAAATGAGGTCATTAGATTGGCCCTAATTCAATATGACTTGTGTCCTTATAAGAAGAGAAGACAGAGACACAGGGAGAAGACAGAGGCAGAAATTGGAGCGATGCATCTACAAACCAAGGAATGCCAGCAAATGCCAGAAGCTAGAAGAGCCAAGGAAGGATTTTATCCTATAGACTACAGAGGGAGCATGGCCTGGCTGATGCCTTGATTTCATACTTCTAGTCTCCAGACCTAAGAGAATAAATTTCTATTGTTTTAAGCCATCCAGTTTGTAGTACTTTGTGGCAGCCCTAGGAAATGAATACACTAAGTAATCACCCTGAGGCCCTAGTGTTTTGAAACATTTGGGGCAGTGTTTCTCAATGTGGTCCTAGGAAGTCCCTTCATCAGAATCACCTGGAAGACACTTATTACAAATGCAGATTTCTAGGCCCTTTCCCTCACTTCCTAGACCAGAATCTCTGGGATAGGACTCTGAAATCTACGTTTGTGACAAGCTACCCACTTAGAGTTTCTAAGCACACTCTGCAAGGAATGGTTTCCAGACTCTGCTGCCCTCAGAATCACCTATTAAGGTTTTTGAAAATGTATATATCTGGATCCTTCCTTCAGAGGTTCTGATTCAGAAGGTCTGTATGGGGCATGAACATCTTTAGTGCTTAAAGCTCCACAGGTGATTTTGATATGCAGCCAGGGCTGAGAAGCACCCCTCCACAAATAGAAGAGAGCACTTCAGATTTGGGACTCTGACAGTCCCGGGCAGCATACACAGAGGCATTACTTTTTCACCTGCCCTGCAGAAAGGAAGTGGAAGGAAAATAAACACTCTGCTAGTGCAAGCCAAGTGGGAGAAGCCGCTATAGTATTATGGTACCTTTTTAATCTCCCATGGACCTCAAATACACAGATTTGAATAAGTCTTACCCCTTGGTTTATGGCACATTGTCATCATAAGGCATCCAGGGTCTCTATTATTTGCTTACTTAATAACACCCATGGACAAACACCTGTGAACAAACACTTACCAACTTTAAGACTGAGAATAATTTACATGACATGTAAATCCTACCTATGCTCCTCCCCATCTCATCCTACTACCTACTCCTCCGCAGAAATAATCAATACTCTAAATTTTGTTAATCATTACCTTGCTTTTATTTACAGACGCACACACCTATGCCTAAACAACATGTTGTTTAGTTTTATTTGTTTTGAACTTAATAAAAAAGTGTCAAGCTATACTTCATCTTCGGCTTGCTCTTTTTACTTTACATTCTATTACTATTTGATTTATTTATAACTATTCTATTAGGGTGAAAAAGGAATAAAGTTTTGGAAGCCCACATGTTGCCTTTGAGGATCCTTATTGCCTTTGGACTTTACTCCATTCTCTTTAGCTTGGCATTCAAGGCTGTCAATGCTCTGGTCCTGGCTGACCTTAATTCCTTCCACTATCCTCCTTTCCAATCAAGCTGTAATGCTCACTGTTCTCTACTTCCCTGCCTCCATGTTTTTGTCTGACCAGTTCCTTCCATCTTCCCACGTCTCTGCTTGGGGAAATGCTACCATTCTTCACGGTTCAGCTCATGAAACCGACCTTTATTTCCCATCCAAATCCTAATTCCCACATGCTTTGTATCTCAGAAAAGTTACCTTCACCTAATATTGTAAATATCTATTTGAAGTGCTTTCCCCCAAGCTGTAATTTATAAACTCCTTGAGAATCTTTTTCAACATTCTATCCCTTATATAACCACGCTCACAGTAGCTGCTCAATAATTGTTGAAGAAATGCATGGATATGCCTGAAGAAATGCACTTAGCATTGACAATTTGGAAAGATGCACAGTCTTTTCTCTGTTCTGATTGCTAATATAGGTTGGGGAAGAGGCTGAAACTCCCTTTTCTTTTTATTCCCCTTTCTCACTCCCCTGTCTCTTATTGTGCAAAGGAGACTAAATTTCCAATTATAATCTGGAATTTAGGAATAATCACTTTATTAGAAACTTTGCTCTTGAATTACCATTTTGGTTATGTGATTTTAAAGGAAAACCACATGGGATGGGTTCACAGCCTTAAATTTTAGAAAGTTCAATTGTGTTTATAAGTGCTCTTCAGTAACAATTGATAATAAATTTTCTCCTTCCTACACAATCAACCCTGAATCTTCCTTAGGTCTGAAATATTTATTAGAATTCTGTGAAGCTTGAGAAAGCTGTAGAAAACAATGATCTCATATATAGTCATCAATTTCTTTAAACATTTCATTTGAGGGTTTGGACAACTAACTAATTACATATTTCTTAAAACCTCTATAGTCTTCAGGACACCAAACACCCTGGTCAGTTCAGACAGGTCTATCGATTTAATTCTGTAAATCCACTAAGGACTTTGAAATGAGTAAACGAAAAGTTAGGTATTAGGGAATCCTCTTTGTTACTCTGGTCTTGTATCTGCAACAACTTTTCATAAAAGCCTTCCAAACAGGATTGCCATAGCTCTCTTTGCTAACTAATTAATGAGTTGCCTAGATAATGTGATTGTTCCATTAAAAGCTCTGCACCGTTTGGAAAGAAAAACAACCATTCAATTTCAAAAGAAATTGAAAATTTATTAATTCTGAAGGATCTCATTTTTGTGGAAAGACTGTTATAAAATTTTAGTATCCTGCAGTCCTTTCTGGAGAGGTCACAATATAGAAATCAGGCTCTAGTCTTTGTAAAAGTGATCAGGGACATAAAAAGCTGTTGAGGGACAAGGAGGAGAATGAGGGATAGGAAAAAGGGCAAGGAATTAGGAAAAGAAAGGAAGTGACATAGAGGGAATGGGGGAGTACACAAGGAAGGAAATGTGAGATGTAAGATGATGAGGGATGTGGGGAGTGGATAAATGATAGGAGGAAATGAGTGATTAAGAGATAGAGATGAAGATAAGGAAACAGGAAAACACTGGGAAAGAAGGAAGGAAGAAAGGATAGGGGGAGGGAAGTTTGGGGGAACCACAAAGGGAAAGAGATTAACTTAACAATTGGCCAATATCTAACATTAGCCTGAACATCTGGTTTACTTCACTTTTAATATAAATCAAAATACTCACAAGTGATGTGAATGCATCTTTGGTTTTCTGATTGCATGTTTTGTCATTAACTTGGTAAATAAAACTCTTAGTAATAAAAAAACTTCTTGTGTTTTTGGTATGAATATTGAAATATCAACTCTTCAGTAATGTTCCATATCAGCATAACCTCACAGAAGCAAAATAACATACACACACAGATCATGAATTCTGCTCCTTAAAATGAAAAGGGAATGTGGAGCTTTCTCCATCCATCAGACCTGAGAGGATTACGTGGGTGTAACTTGTTTCTAATAAGAGCAACAAAGTTCTGTGTAGATCTCCGAAATCAGATCGACATTTATTCAGCAACCCTTTGGGTGCCAACCAAGTATCAGACACTACTAAGTGCTGGGGAGATAGAGATAAACGTAACCTGATCTCTGTTTTGGTCCTCAAGGAGCAACTAGTAGTTACTGTTGCTTTTCCTTTAACACGATAAACTTCTGAAGAGAATTCACTGGTAATTTTGCATTTTTCTGCATGACACCTGCCTATAATTCCAGAGCTGAAATCCCACCAAATAGCTAAGGAAAATGATCAGTGGAACAATTCAGAAGAGAAAGTCGAAACTATCAATTGTAGTAGTCTTCAGGAGTTAACCCATTCTGTTTATATTTATCTGCCCAGTGTAGGGGGAGAGAAAACTAAAGGAGGTAAGAGCTGTTCAAGTATCTAGTTCCACAACAGCCTACGAAAAAACAATTCCAGCAGCAAGCGCTCCTTCAATGGCCGGAGCCATTAACTAATAAGCTTTCTCAAGTGGGAGTTGCTGTATCTTCTGCGGCAGATGGTGCCTATTTGTCACACCTGCCGATAAATTAAATAATGCCGCTCCTTTCACTGTGAATAACATTATAATATTTCCAACTCTCTCTTACCTTCCTGGCTCACGGGATGAATGGGGTTGGCCATTTAAGAATCCCTTTTGAAGCTTGCACCGACAGGCAACTTGTTCCGGAACATCTCTGGAATATCTGGAAAATAGAATGAAAGCCTTGTTTTGCCAGAAAAGCAGACTTTGTTCATGCAAACTATGCTTTCTCTTTGATCTTCCTAAAGAGTCAGACCTTTCCAGCGCAAAACAGAAAAGCACCTTCTATTAGTTACTTAAAATGCCAGCTGCCACTTACAGCTTCAGAGTGCGGTTTCAGATGCCTGCTCCTTATAAACTCCAAAGAGCAAGAGAAGTGCCTGTTTGGATGTGTATGACACGGTCTGGAACCCTTGAATGCAAGCAGCCTGAATAGTTAAGTCCCCCGTTCTCTTTTGCAGGCAACAGTTTAGAGGATGCAGGGAAAGCTAGTGATGCAGCCCGGCTCTGCCTTAGCGGTGTGGAGCCGAGGGGGAGGAGATAAGAGAGAAGCTGAGAAGCAAAGTTTGTCGAAGCCTTCCACTTTAACCCCTTCGAGGCTTCTTCATGAATCTGTAGGATTTGTGAAGGCTCCCTGTGTTTGTAAAAGCTTCTCCGTGTGTCGTTTAAGAGGATCAGATCTCTTGCTCAATTCAAGAGGTTTTTCATCCTAGATCTTATGGTAATACATACTTAGAATTGAAACCAAACATGCCAGGATGTAGTGATATTTAAATAATTCCATCTTTACAAACAGGATGTATACATATGTATGTTTCTAGGCTCGAGAAACCTTTTTTTTAGGCACCAGCTGAATACTTTTATTTTGAATTTTTGTGGAAATTTAACATCAATCTTGGAATCGAAGTCTGAGTTTCTGGCTGGGGGGGTCTAAGCTTTAGTTAGAATACATGTTGGAAGGAGGCATATCTATCCAGGGTATTGTTCCGTTACAAATTATTCATCCACCTGTTGTTTAAATGCCCTTACTGTGTTTTACATATTGTGGCAGCAGGTAGTAGATTAACATTTCTTGAGTGCCTACTCTGTGTCAAGCATTCAATGTAGAGAATTTCATTTAATCCTCACAGCAACTCTGTAACTTGGATATTATTATCTTCATTTTACAAATAAGGAAACTGAGTCTCAGAGAGGAAGTGTATCATGCAGTTTAGTTAAGCTTGGAGCCAATATTTGAAAACAAGGCAGCGTGATCCAAGTCTTTGCTCTTTTCTTTATAGCAGTGGTTCTTAATCTTGTGGATCTTGGATTCCTTTGAGAACCTAATGAAAGCTATAGACCTTCCCCTCCTTCAGAAATGGGCGTATCATTTCCATGCTCCATGGCCTCTAGGTTAAAAAAAAATCATACTCTAATACCTCGTGGAATATGTTGGGCTTTCTCAAACTGAAATAGTATGCTTAAGATTCATGAAGCTACAGGATAAACATAATGAATTTTTCTGGAGGATCAATTTTACTTGAAAATTCAGATAGGGAGAACATAGGTAACTTGAGTGATAATTTTCAACATATTTCTATGACAACAATCACATATATTGTAGAATAAAATGCAAATATTTTATGCATTTTTGCAGTTAAGCATGAGACTTCAGAGAAATTTTGCACCTGTGGTGGGGCCTCTTTGGGCCGCCCAGACTTCCCCGGGGATACATGGTCACTCTTTCTGCCATTTGGGGTATTTTGGTGGAACAGTTTGAAGATCATGGTATAACAAAAAGACCATGGATTTTGAAGTCAGATAGACCTGGGTTTCAGCCTCAGGTTTTCTCTATGTTTTCTGGGTTACCTTGAGGAAGTCAATTAATTTCTTTGAGACTCAGTTTTCTCACCTGTAAAAGAAGCTATCTTCATGAGGATTATATGAGAAAACATCTCTAAAGCATGCACTGCATGGTAGATGGTCAAGAAATGTTAATGTTGTCATCTCAACTTTTTTTTGTGTCAGAAGAAAATGAGGCTACTTGAATATAACTGGAGATTTCACCAGGGGTGGTCTAATTTTTCTTACCTAATTAGAAAAAAATAAGCCTTAGGTAAGATGATATTAAAATTCAGGTTTCCAAAAGACATAATAGATGCCATACAATAGATGGGAAATTCCAAAGCTAGGTCATCATATACAGAATTTACAAAGGAAATGCTCTACAACAAATTCCAAGAAATAAAAAGAAGTCAGATCGTGGAGGAGAGTGGGTGGGAAAATTTGTGTGAAAACTTTTCCTTGCAGAGATCTGTTGCCAGGCTTAGAGTCCATTCCACTTTCCACAGGAGTGCTGGGATGGTGGAGATATTACCTCCTTCACCTCAACCCTAGTGAAGGGTGTTTCATCAGACCACTCAGAGAGCTTGCCATTTGTTCTCCGCAGTACAGACAAAGGATTGGAGCTGCACCCCATTCCAAGAAAGCTAATGTGGCCCTTGGCAGGAAGACAGGGTTGACTGTGTTGGGATTGGCTGGCATTTCCAGAATTTGTCAGAACAAGGAATGTTTGAGTGTTTCCTGGGAACCAAATAGGGGCCATGCAATAGAGAGAGCCAAGGTGATGTCACCCTGGACCCTGTCCAATAGAGCTAGCTAGAGGAGTGGAGAGACCCCAGCAAAAAAAGCTGGAGATAAAGCCCAGAGATAAAACCACACATCTATGGACAGCTAATCTTCGACAAAGAAGCAGAGGGCCTACAATGGAGAAAAGAAAGTCTCTTCAACAAATGGTGCTGGGAAAACTGGACAGCCACATGCAAAAGATTGAAAATTGACCATTCTTTTTCACCACACACCAAAATAAACTCAAAATGGATCAAAGACCTAAAGATTAGGCCTGAAACGATAAGTCTTCTAGAAGAGAATATAGGCAGTACACTCTTTGACATCAGTTTCAAAAGAATCTTTTCGGACACTGTAACTCCTCAGTTGAGGGAAACAATAGAAAGAATAAACAAATGGGACTTCATCAGACTAAAGAGCTTCTTTAAGGCAAGGGAAAACAGGATTGAAACAAAAAAACAGCTCACTAATTGAGAAAAAATATTTACAAGCCACTTATCCGACAAAGGGTTAATCTCCATAATATACAAAGAACTCACATGGCTTAACAACAAAAAAACAAACAACCCAATCAAAAAATGGGCAGAGGACATGAACAGACATTTCTCAAAAGAAGATATGAATATGGCCAATAGACACATGAAAAGATGTTCATCATCGCTAATCATCAGGGAAATGCAAATCAAAACTACACTAAGATATCACCTTACACCCGTTAGATTGGCAAAAATATCCAAAACCAAGAGCGACAAATGTTGGAGAGGTTGTGGAGAAAAAGGAACCCTCATACACTGTTGGTGGGAATGCAAACTGGTACAGCACTATGGAAAACAGTATGGAGATTTCTCAAAAAGTTAAAAATAGAAATACCCTATGACCCAGCCATCCCATTACTGGGTATCTATCCTAAGAACCTGAAATCAGAAATCCCAAGAGTCCCTTGCACCCCTATGTTCATCGCAGCATTATTTACAATAGCCAAGACGTGGAACCAACCTACATGCCTAGAAACTGATGATTGGATAAAGAAGATATGGTATATATACACAATGGAATACTACTCAGCCATAAAAAAAGACAAAATTGGCCGATTTGCAGCAACGTGGATGGACCTCGAGGGTATTATGTTAAGCGAAATAAGCCAGTCAGAGAAAGACGAACTCTCTGACTCCACTCATAGGTGGAAGTTAACATATTGACAAGGAGATCTGATCGGTGGTTACCAGGGAAAAGGGGCGGTGGGGGGAGGGCGCAGAGGGGGAAGTGGTGTACCCACAACATGACTAACAATAATGTACAACTGAAATCTCACAAGGTTGTAATCTATCATAACATTAATAATAAATAAATAAATAAATAAATAAAACTAAAAAAGCTGGAGATAACTGTTGAATTTCTAGGGGCTGAGAAAGGAGTTGTACACTACCAACCTGAATAGAATTGCATCAACCCAGGTCTCCCAAATTGCAGGAGAGGGGTCCTCAGTGATGGGGACCTTTAAAGAACCCAAAGAAGAGCCAGAGACCCAGAGAGTGGACAGCCATTTGTTCTACCAAGGAAGAAATAACCAATCCCTTTACCTTTCCTCCCTGTTCCTGCTCCCACCCTGGTGAGGGTCCAAATAGGAGCTGGTAAGTGGGGAGAGAAAGAAGAAAATCTATCACCCCTTCCTTCCCCAAAGGCAGGTGGCCACCACCTACAGGTCTTAAGGTAGGGTAGGAGGGGGCACCTTATCTCTGAGTAAAGCCTAAAGAATTTGATTAATATCTTGGACCAAATATGTCCTGATTACTGAATCAAGACTGTGTTTTGTGACTTTGAATGATCTTAGGATTGTTTATTCTCAAAGGAATGAAAGGAAAATTCATGTGATCTGTCCAAGCTTCCATTCAGGGTCAGGGAAAATTTACTCCAACAGAGTACATTTTATTTGCACATTGGGAGACAAAATGAAGTCGTTTTGATTCTATCATACATTATACTTTAAAAAATACCAGTTTTGCCCATTAATTCATTCCTTCATTCAACAAACATCTGAGTGCCTATTATGTGCCAGGCATTGTGCTAGGAGTAGGACATACAGTGAAATGAAAACTAATCCTTGCCTTCAAATTGCTTATGGTCTATGGCAGGGGTTAGCAAACTTTTTCTGTAATGGGCCAAATAGTAAATATTTTACGCGTATGGGACACTTAAGATCTCTGTTACATATTCTTCTTTTTTTAACCAATTCTATAAAAATGCCAAAACCATTCTTGAGGGCTATACAAAAAAGAGATCGTGGGTCGGATTTAGCCCATGGGTCCTAGTTTGCTGGCTCCTTATGTGTGGAGGAAACACTTTTTTAAAAACCACCAATTACCATACATTTATTATGATTGATGACGTGTTTAGGGCATTTGGGGAAGAGACACAGAAGAGCATTACCTAACTGACTGGGCAATCGGGGTTTCCAGGAAGTGGCAATGTTGATTTGAGACCTGAAGGATGAGTAGATTTAGTCAGGGTAAAGGAGGTGAGTAGTATTCAATGCAAACAGAGCTGCCTGTACAGAGGCACCAAAGCTTGACAGAGCTTGGTTCACTTTAGAAACTACAGAAGAGGAAACTGAATCTTACAGACGTTAAGTAGTTTGCGAAAGGTCACACAACTAGTAAGTGATGGAGTTTAAACTCTTAACCCAAGTGTGTCTGACTCTAAACCCACACTCTCAGCCACTGTATCATACTCCCGCCCTAGAACTGAAGCTATATCTAAGATCTGCGTCTTAGTATTTGCAAATCCGCAGCTGTGTCTGGCTCACTTCTGATTCCCTTGGGGGTGAAAATGTCAAAGTTCTAAAAGGGCTTGTAGACATTAAAAATAAGACAGTGAATCAATAATGTTGGGTTGTCTTGACTAGAACTCTAGTTCTCTCTTTTAAAAGTAACCCTTCCACCAAATAAAACCTAGCACACATTGCTCAAATTCAGGCTTTGCTTATTTCATCCTTACAGGAAGAGGTTTTTTTTCCTGGTAGCTAAGCTCTAGCACTGCAATAATGTAATTTTCTTACCTTCTCATTATAGATTTAGACATTTAGAAGAGATAGTACCCTCTGGCTTGGACTACATATGGTGACTGGTCCAAGACTGTTCCTGTCTTCATCACTCACATTGATGACCTTGGACAAGTGAATTTACTCAGCACAGATTAAACCTGTCAGTTTTTTATTGGTTGCTTGGTGGATTTTTTTTCTGCTTCCCAAAGCCCCAGTGCATGGTTGTACATCCTGGTTATAAATCCTTCTAGTTCTTCTATGTGAGCCGCCACCACAGCATGGCAACTGACAGATGGGTGGTGTGGTTCTGCAACTGGAAATTGAGCCCAGGCCCCTCAAGTGGTGAGAGTGCCGAACCTTAACCACTAGGCCACCAGGGCTGGCTCAACTTGGTGAATTTTTATTGAGGTAGCATGGTGTGGAAAGCAAGGTTAACCATGCAGCAACTACTCCATGAAAATACTCACCTTAAAGCCTGCAATGTATCTTTGGAGTCAGCAAATCTAGGGGTTGAAATGGGGAGGAAAAGAAAATGGGACTGGCACAGCCTTGCTGTTAGTGGCCTTCCAATGGTCAGTGGTTCTTAACCAGGGCTGTGGTTCATCACCCAGGAAACTCTTTCAAAATACAGAATCTTGGCCCTATCCCAGACCTTCTTCAGGCCTGAGACCTGAGAATATGTATTTTTGACAAACTCCCCAGGTTAAGAACCTCTGTGTTGGGGGATCAGACAGGTAGGTGCCTAATGAACTGATTGTATTAAAAAGTATATCAGACACCCTTGGTCTAGGCATAGAAATTCTGCTTATTTTTTACAGAAATAGAAAAAGCAATCCTAAAGTTCATATGAAACCACAAAAGACCCCCAAAAGCCAAAGCAATCTTGAGAAAGAAGAACAAAGCTGGAGGCATCACACTTCCTGGTTTCAAACAAACTACAAAGCTATAGTAATCAAAATGGTATGGTACTGGCAGAAAAACAGACACATAGAGCAATGAAGCAGAATCAAGGGCCCAGAAACAAACCCATGCATATAGAGTCAACTAATATTTGACAAGGGATTAATTAACATTCAATAGAGAAAAGATAGTCTCTTCAATAAACGATGTTGGGAAAACTGGATATTCATATGCAAAAGAATATCATACCCTTAGCATACACCACTCACAAAAATTAACTCAAAATGGATTAAACACTTAAATGTAACACCTGAAATGGTAAAACTTGTAGAAGAAAACATAAAGAAAAAAACTCCTTGACATAGGTCTTGGCAATGACTTTTTGGGTATGACACCAAAAGCACAAGCAACAAAAGCAGAAATAAATGAGTGAGACTACATCGAACTAAAAAGCTTCTGCACAGCAAAAGACTCAACTAAATGAAAAGAGAACCTTTGGAATAAGAGAAAATATGTGCAAACCATATATCTGATAAGGGGTTAATATCCAAAATACATAAGGGACTTATACAACTCAATAGCACAAAAACAAATAATTCGATTAAAAAAATGGGCAAAAGACCTGAATAAACATTTTTCCAAAGAAAGATATACAGATGGCCAACCAGCATGTGAAAAGGTGCTCAACTTCAGTCATCATCAGGGAAATGGAAATCAAAACTACAATGAGATATCACCTCACACCTGTTAGATTGGCTATTGTCAAAAAGACGAGAGATAACAAGTGTGGTGAGGATGTGGAGAAAAGGGACCCCTTGCGCACTGTTGGTGGGCATGTAAATTTGTGGAGCTGCTATGGAAAACAGGATGGTGGTTCCTCAAAAAATTAAAAATAGAACTATCATATGATCCAGCAATCCCACTTCTAGGTATATATCCAAAGGAAAAAAAATTGCTATCTTGATTTGCACCCCTATGTTCATTGCAGCATTATTTACAATAAGAAAGACATGGAAACAGCCTAGGGACACAGGTGTCCGTTGATGGATGAATGGGTATATATGTAGAATATTATTTGTCCACAAAAAGAAAGAAATTCTGCCATTTTCAACAACATGGATGAACCTTGAGAGCATTATGCTAAGTGAAATAAGTCAGAGAAAGACAAAATACTGTACATCACTTATGTGTAGAATCTTAAAAAACGGAACTCATCAAAACAGAGAGTAGATTGGTGGTTGCTAGCGTGGGGGGGTGAGAGAAGTGAGTGAAAGTAGTCAAAGGGTACCAACTTTCAGTTATAAGATGAGTAAGTCCCGGGGATCTAATGTACAGCATGGTGACCATAGTTAACAATACTGTGTCTGTATACTTGAAAGTTGCTGAAAGAGTAGATCTTGAAAGTTCTCACTACGAAAAAATATAAGTAACTATGTGAGGTAGTGACTATGTGAAGTGATAGATGTGTTAACTAATAGAGTGGTAATCATTTTGCAGTAGATATGTATACCAAGCCATCACATTGTATACCTTAAACTTACACATGTTACATGTCAATTATATCTTCACATGTTATATGTTATGTTATATGACATGTTATATGTCAATTATGGCAAAGCTGGAAAATAAAAGGAAATTCTGCTTAAGAAGGGAGTACATGGAAGTTCACTGTTCTAATATTTTAGTACCCTGTAAAATGGGCTCTTATTACTAAATCAGTTCGATGCTATCATAACAATAAGTATGATGCTGTTTAGTGCTATACTTCCAGAAGAAATGGAACGAATAGCAAAGTGAGAGCTCAAATTGCAATCAAAATAAATTTATGAAGTTCAGTAAGTTAAAGACAAGAGACAGATTACATGCACATATTGCCTCTACGTCCCAAGATAACAAAGGAATACAAAAGATATAAATTTGTGATGACAAAGAGAATGGGAAAGGGACTATTAGTGGAGGATGAAAGCTGGAAAGCATATGGAGGAGCAGTAGCTAATGAAGCAGTACGGAAAAAGCCTCAATTTAGAATACTTGTAGAGGGGTGATACAGTGAAAGAGAAAGTCACCCTTCCCTGGATAAATGCTAGATTTGAAAAAGAGAATGAATGAGATATAAGGTAGAAGGAGGGGATGAATTAAGTCATTTTTTATAGATTAATTAATTCCCCCATTACCCTCCCCAATCTGGTGGACAGAATGCCCCGTAGTCACGCATATCATCCATGAGCTCCAAAAAATTGGAGTGTTATTCTTTGAAAAGATTTAGAGGTCCAAGAGAAAAATCCCTCCACATTTTTGCATTTAGGAAACTCCCCAACAAAATGGCTAGCTCCCCACTCATGAATATGAAGCTCCCAATCACTTTTTTATTGCCTCATTCTTCCATGTGAACAAAAAAATCAATGGTCACCAGATATTTGAGGAAAACTTTCAACAGGAAAGAGAATGATAAACAAATAGGAAAAAAAATAATAAAGGACCACTGACAGAGAAAAAAGAGGGGCAAAACACTCTAATTAGTATACTTAGAGAGATTCAAGAAACAGTGCATTTATATAACAGAAATAGGATATTTGAAAATCAATAATAAGATGACAAGAAAGATCTTTTGAAATAAAAAATATAGCACAAAGTGACTAAAAGAAGGAAAATGAGAGAAAAAATATGATATATAGAAGGTAAACCTGGGAGGTCCAACATTTAACTAATAAAATTCAAGAGAACAAATTAGAGAGAATGATCAAAGAAACAATACCAGAGAATTTTTCAGAGTATATTCTTGTGAAATTTCGGAATACAAAGTTTAGAGATATCGTCAAAGCTTCCAGAGAGAAAAACAGGTAACCTGCAAAGAAATGAGAATGATATTGACATCAGACTTCTTATCAGCAATGGGACACAGGTGAGACACATAAGAGCAATGCCTTCAATGTTCTGAAGGAAAATGACTTTCTTCAACACAGCGTGCTATAACAGTTAAACTATCAGTCAAGTGTGAGAATAGAATAAAAGCGTCTGCAGATATGAGATGACTTCTGAAATTAATCTGCATCAAATACTTTTGAAGGAAGTTGAGGATTTAGTCCAGCAAAAAAAGAGGAAGTAAACCATGAAAGAGAAAGACGTGAATTCTTGAAAAGAATGGAACCAATCCCGGGAAGCAGTAAAGTTCCAGGATGGTAGCTATAAGGTAAATCTAGAGAGAAATTGGCCTACAGTGGAGCCTGAGGTTGGAGACCTCCGGGAGGGAAGTTTCCAGAAAAAAAGTTTCCATTCATCGGTTATGTTGAAGACTTTGAAAAGAAACCAACCAACAAACAGGCAAAATACGGGCAAATAGTACAAGGTGGGGAAAAAGCTATTGGAAACTCCAGGAAAAAATGAAAAAGCTGGACAAGAAAGGAAATGTAATCTAATTCTTGGCCCTGAAATGAATGCTATGTACAGTCATAATAATGTAAACACTGGTGACTGATTTTAACTTTCAGGTTATCCTACAGAAAAGTGCAGAAGACTTAATTATGATTATAGAAAGAACGCAAAAGAAACATACAGATGAAAAAGGTTGGTTTATAAAAGGAAGAATGTTGAAGAAACATGTCACAGAAGTACTACATCCATAATATGTAAAATTTAAGGCAACTGATGGAGGAACCAAAATAATTATATAATGATATTAGATGAATGGGTGAGACGGAGGAGGGAATGATATGAGACCAACTGGTATAAGCATTTTATATAGAGAGAGGAGGAGGTAACTACAAGAAGAAACAGCTAAACAAGTAAAAGGGGTTGTCCTGGAGAGCATAAATATGGGATATGGCACAGTGGAGAAGACATTTGTTTCTTTGCATCATAAGCACTCTAGTATTCTATTATGTTTTAAACCTGTGTGTGTGTTACTTTGATAAATACTTTTTTTTTTAAAGATCTTATTTTTTTCCTTTTTCTCCCCAAAGCCCCCCGGTACATAGTTGTATATTCTTCGTTATGGGTCCTTCTAGTTGTGGCATGTGGGACGCTGCCTCAGCGTGGTTTGATGAGCAGTGCCATGTCCGCGCCCAGGATTTGAACCAACAAAACACTGGGCCGCCTGCAGAGGAGCGCGCGAACTTAACCACTTGGCCACAGGGCCAGCCCTGATAAATACTTTTTAATTATTTAAGATATTAAGCTATTTGGGGCCGGCCTGGTGGCACAGCAGATAAGTTCGCACGTTCCACTTTAGTGGCCCGGGGTTCGCTGGTTTGGATCCCCGGTGCGGACCTAAGCACTGCTCATCAAGCCATGCTGTGGCAGGCATCCCACATATAAAGCAGAGGTAGACAGGCACGGATGTTAGCTCAGGGCCACTCTTCCTCAGTGAAAAAGAGGAGGATTGTTGGCAGATGTTAGCTCAGGGCTAATCTTCCTCAAAAAAAAAAAGATATTAAGCTATTTGCTTTTTATCAGGTTTTTGTCCCATCAAGGTGGTCATTGTGAATAAGCGGATTTAGATTAGAAAAGCATCAATTAACAAGCATTTGGTGAACGCTTATTATGTGCCTACCACCCTGTGTTTAAGACACAGTCTCTGTCCACAAGGAACTGGAAATCTAGTTGGGCAAAGCAAATCAGTACATGAGAGAATTAGAGTATGAAGATGCATAGTAAAGTGCTGAATTGTTAGAATGCTAAATTGTGCCCACTAGAAATTATGGCAGCAGGAAGATTAAATCGGTTTGGATTGAAATTAGGGGAGGCTTCAGGTGGAGCTGGGGTTTGGTTCTGGCCTTAAACGATGGGAAAGACAAGACTAGATCTAGAACAGAAGGGACTTAGAGAGGGGAAAGGCAACATGAGCAATGGCTTGAGGATAGTTTTTCTACTTAGTTACGTATTATTAGGCAGAAATATTTATCCTTCCTAATATCACTAAAAAGCTTTCTCTCCTTAAATCTCCCTAATATAATGACTTTCGCTGAGTGAATTATTTTTTTCTTGCTGATGGTGCAGTAAATTTTCTGTCGCTTTGCAGAATGGAAACTGCCATTTACTAAATGAGCTCCTCTCTATTCTGTGCTCCTTTGGTGCCAAGTCTTCATAAAGACAGATGGGTTTCCCCCATCGTGCTGCTGCTTCCCATCTCAGGATGATGAATATGAGACTGAGAGCCTGACCCCGTCATTGTCGAGCAGTATAAAAGGCTTCTTCCTTATTTATCGCCATACTTTAATTAGTAGGGGAAAAATATCAATTAAGAAACAAAGGATTTAAAATCATTTCAACAAAATAAGGATGTCTGAGCACATTAAAACCTTTTTTTTTTCTTTTCCATTTTCTCTTCTTGGGTAAGGGAGAGTGAAGCTCGTGGGGTAATTGGTGTTTTTAGGTTAAATTTAATTAATAGGAACTCATAGCTTAATGTTCCATGAAGAATGTATATGTCAAAAGCTATGTTGTTATAGGGCCATCAATTCAAGTATTTAGGTTCAATTCAATGAAAAATTTAGCCACGTTATTAGATTTTACTGGTCATCCTGGAAGCCCTTTATAGGCATGGCTGTACATAATGCATATACATGTATATGTATATACATCATGCATAAATTCAGTACATCAGACTTTAGAGTAGTTTCCTGGTTTACCTCTGAAGATAAATTTTATGGAATAGTGTTGAATCCCTAAACCCTTTGGGATAAGATGTTAGCTGATCCCCGTGTGTTGTGATGTGTGTGTTGTGATGTAATGTGGGAACAGCAGGAATACCCTTTGCCTCCAATTCATCCAAAACTATTCCCCTCTTCTTTCTACTGTCCCAAATCTAAAATGCCATTAACACATTCATTCATTCCTTGGTGGTAGGATTTTGCATCTCTAGAGAATCTCAGCTAAATTGCATGTGCCCCTCAGGTCAGATTTTATTGCGCCATTCAGCTTCTAACACTTTCATTTGAATGAGTTTATCTGATTGCATGTTTGTGTAATGATTGCATGTGTGTGTGTAATGATTTTTTCAGGATAACATCAAGGCTTTTTTCTTCTGTTTCAATTTTTCATTATGGGGCCGGCACGGTGGCGCAGCGTTAAGTGCACACATTCTGCTTCTCAGCGGGCGCGGGGTTCGCTGGTAAAGTAGAGGAAGATGGGCACGGATGTTAGCTCAGGGCCAGTCTTCCTCAGCAAAAAGAGGAGGATTGGCAGTAGTTAGCTCAGGGCTAATCTTCCTCAAAAAAAAATTTTAATTATAAATTCTATACTGTAATTTATATGTATAAAATCTGTCATATGTATAAGAGAGTATATATAACATATGCATACTGTTTAAGTAATAATGATAAACTGAGCATCCATCTACCCACTATCCAGCCTAAGAAATAGAATATAACCAAAATCTTTGAAGTACCTTGGGTGCTCCTTCCTCCTCTCCAAAATTAACCACAATTCGGAATTTTGTGTTTGTCATCCCCTTGCTCTTCTTTATGTATCTCTAAATAATGTTGTTTAGGTTTTATGCATGTTTTTCATCTTTTCATACACAGATTCACACTGTATATATTTCTGCAACTTTTTTTTTGCTCCAGACTATGTTCGTGAGATTCACGCATGTTGATTTATATGGATATAGTTCACTTTTTTTTTACTATCTAAGTATTTTGTTGCAATATAATAAAATTTATCCATGCTACTGTCATATTGCTTACTTTGGATTAAAAACCTTTTTCAAAGATAATACATTCTTATAATTAAAAAAGAAAAACCTTAAGCAATATGTAAATACATAAAGTGAAACTCCTCTCCACCCTTCCCCATCAGCTTTACAAAAGTAATTGCTGTTAACAGTTTAGTTTCTATATCTCTAGACTTTTTTATGCACATGCAAATATGTGTGTGTATGTGTGTGTACATATATAAGGAATAGGATTACACACACATTGTTCTGCAATTGGTTTTCATTCAACCACATACTATGGACAGCCTTCCATGTCACTAAGTACATATTTACCTTGTTCTTTTAAATGTCTTCCCTTTATTCCTTAGTATGTATGTAGCTTAAATTATTTAACCAATATCCTATTGATGAACCCTGGGTTGTTCAGTTTTGCTACTGTAATAATGCTACAACGATTGTCTTTATATATATATAGGTCTCTGCACAGAAAAGTGGAATTGTTGGGTTGAAGATATTCAACTTAAAAATTTTATTGATACAGCTAATTGCCTTGCAAAAATGGATCACCAGTTTACACTCCCACAAACATTGTATTGGCACAATCCTTTTTCACATGCTCCCTCCAGTGATCAATAGGAGCTAATAATTAATGGTTTTTATTTCTGATTATCAAAGGACTATATTTCATTTGTAGATAAACTTGGAAAACATAGAAGAATATTAAGAAAAAGTTAAAATATTCTGTATTCCTATTAATCAGTAAGAACCATCATTACCCATTTGGTGTAGTTAGTTTCTACTCTTCTTTCTTTTTGTGTATTGATGACCTTTGACATTCAAGGGAAATGTGTCATGAGACATTGACTACTCCCCAAAGTCTTGAATACCTCTATAACATATTTCACTCACAAAACACAATTTTTGCAGTGACTGTAGTCTACTCACTGAAATAGTTTTCTAATCACTTTTATTTATTTTCATATCAAAGATCTACACCACCATCAAATTCAAACAGCTCTACTCTGTTATTTATTTACGATTTCTATTTACTCACTAAACATTATTGTACGTGTTTTTACTCTTTCTCTCCATTTCCATCACCAGCAATTGCATTTGGCTTTTCTTTTTAGGCTACTTTAAAAAAATGTAAATTAATGCCTGTTTGTTTTCGTTCTATTATTCTCTTTTTTCTATTCATTTCTTTTTGAACACTCATGTTTTCTGGTATAATATGACACTGTAATTCTACATCACTCCAGATTCTTTCATGTATTTAGGATACAGTTTTCAAAATTCCTAGGCCTGAGGCAATAATGACTATTAATAGCTGTCCTAATGATCTCTCCAAATGTATGGATAATCCTTGTGTTTTCTGCATTTTTTAAATGCTAAGTTATTTTCTTTTCATTCTTAGGATTGGATCTATTAGGTAAATCTGGTCATGTCACTTTTATACTTTGTCTTTTTTTTAACTTTCACAAAAGTAATATCATACTAGACATATTATTGTGTGCTTTGATTTTTCATTTAATAATTCCTTGTAATAATATTTTCTATTCAATACATAGAGATTTATCTCATTTTTAAAAATAACTGGGTAGTATTCTACAAAAAGAAGTCCCATAAGTTACTCAATCTATAGATGAACATTTAGGGTTTTTTTTCCCCAGTTGTTTGCTTACTATAAGCAATACTCCTTGGGTCACCAACTTGTTTCAGTTTACCTGGGACTTTCCTGATTTTAGCACCAAAAGTCCCACATCCCAGGAAACCTTTTAATCTGGGCAAAATGGGATATTTGGTCAACCTACTCTTTTGTTTCTGTCACATACTTTCCTAAAACTGGGATAGCCTGGTCATCTGATTGCTTTTTTACGTGACACTTTGTAGGAAGTCTTATTGGGACCCAGGTAATTTCTCAAGTGGGCAATGTGGGGAGCAAGTCATAAAGTATGGCTCTGGTCCATATTAGAAGCCATAATAAAAGTCTTTTATCATTAGGCAATTTGAGCAGGGGAAGAAAGAGTCATAGAAAGGGCATGAAGATTGCTGAATGGAAAAAGGAAAATGCAGAAGGATCCAAGAAACAAATTTCACTCTCATGTTTTTGCCTAGAATGAGTCTTGCTATGTAAAACTCTAGTTTAAAGACTTGGCAATGAATTAAAAATCTGGAGACCTGTCTTGTTTAATATCTTTGTGTCTCAATTTTTTTATTCATATAGGAAGGACTAAACATTCACCTCTTTCTTATATCCTAGAGGTATTAGAAGGCTAAATTCTAGTGTTTATAAAAGTACCTTGAGCTACTTAAGCTATTAAAAGGGATATAAAAATATGAAATACTTGTCCTGGTAATCCACAGATGTCTTCTTGGCTTGTTCGCAGAAGCTGGGTTATATTAGCATCTCTTAATTAACATTGAGCAAACGAGGTTTCAGCAGGCCTATTTAATAGGTACATGTATAGCGTCTTCTGCCATTTGAGGTAGTGCATTTCAGAGATAAGATTCTCAATATTATTTGCCTCATGCTTTTAGTCAGGCAGCAATTAAGGAAGCAAGAACATGTGCCTTCCCGGACCTTGCACTCATCCATCACTTCTAAAATAGTTTCAAGGCGATTTGTTAGGTAGTGCTGGCTGAATGATTGGTTTTCCTGTGATAATTGCCAGTGTATTTCCTGTAAGGCCTGAAGAGGGAGAGGGAGAGGGTTAGGAAGGAACATTCTAGGGTTATTTATTCTTTATAGTCTTCTTAAATCAGCTCTTTAGGAATTCTCAGCTTTAGAATAAGAGAAAAGAACACCAACTGATTCACCGAACTGTTGTGGAATAACCAAAGCCTGAAAAGCTGCCTTTGAGCTACCTGTTTGACAGAGGAAGAACTGTCACAGGACTTGCAAATTAAATCTCAAGCCATAGGATAGTCCCTATGGGAAGGGGTCAGGTAGCCTAGTAAAAGCAAAGATTCAGGGACCCTGGATTTAAGACCTGTTTGCGCTGAGTGGCTATGAGACTTCAGCCACTGGACACCTGTTTCTCATCTGTTGGTGTGGTTAATAATACCTGTTCTACCTGGAGAGGTGATATAAGGTATTTGTTGAGTGCAGGCCACAGAACCAAAGTGCTTGAGTTGGAATCTTGGCTTATTTGTCACCTATTTGTTACGTGACTTTGGGCAAGGAACTGAACTCTTTGCACCACAGCTTCTTAATCTGTCAAATGGGGTTAATAAACGGCATTGGCTCCCAAGGGTTGTTGGAAGATTATTATGAGATAATTCTTGTGAAGTTCTTAGAACTATATCTCACATATTTTGCCATCAATATTTACCAAATGTCAGCTGCTATAATATATGATGCTTAAAATCACAGGCTCAAGATCCAGCTAGCCTGTCTGGCTAGCTACATCCAAATCTTGACTCTGCCAATAAATAACCTTCTAAAATTACCTAACTTCTCGGGGCCTCAGTATTTTCACTACAAAATGGGGATCATAATTGTAATGACCTAGAGGGTTATTGCAAGTATTATATGAAATGTTTCACGTAAAGGGCTTAGAATAGTGAATAGTTAGTATTCAATAATTAAGTATTATTATTTTTATCCAAGAGTCTTGATATAGGCCAAGCTTATATTCAAGGCTTTCCTTCTTCTGGCTTTACCCATCCTGCCCTTTGTGGTTTGCCATTTTCTAAGGCCCAGTATCTTCATCAGGTTTGTTTTTTCTCTTTCTTTATCAAAACCTGCTTTCAGGCCCTTTTCTTTTTAATGCTGTGTAAAATTTAGTTGTCCTTGAGGCTTTGTGGAATGAAAGGGAGTTTCAGACTGAGGACTGAGGGTGAGTGAAGACTGTGGGGCTTTTGCGAGGGAATCAGTGCTGGAAGGTCACCCTGACAGGTCCTATTTAGTATTCCATAGTTACTGTGAGAAAAACATGAGCTATTAATACATACAAAAATCCAAAAATATTGTGCACATACCAAATGCCCAATGGAAGGGACTGCTTGTTACTCACCAGCTTTTGTTGACAACCCAAAATCACACATTACAGACACTATTAAATGAGTGCTTTCTCTGTGCTGAGCCCCACATCATCTCAGTTATGCATGATACCAATCCTAGGTGGGAGGCATTAACTCCATTTTACATTTTAAAAAATAGGAGTATACTTCGAGAAGTTTAAGTACTTTATCCCAAATTCACATAGCTCAGAAATGATGGAGCCAGGATTTAAACCCAGATTTACCTAATTTCAAATGCCCCGATCTTTCTACTCTACCACATTTAAAGAGTTTTTGTTCTCAGAACATAGTGTCACTGAACAAGAATCACTTTGGGGATTCAGAGGTTTGTTTGGTAGCCTGGCTGAAGAAGCAGAAAGACTGCTGAGCATTTTTCTTATTATTGCACCTCCCTGGCCAATCTCTTGCCCTATCCAGCCAAAAGGACTACAGTGGTGAATGTCCTGATATTCATTTTGAAATGTATGTTCCCAGGGTCCCAACTGGGCCCAGATGGAAGACTAACCTGACTCAAAGTGCTGACATTAGAGGTTTGGTATTTGCATGGATGTGTCTGTGATGCTGAAAGAAGGAAACCCAAATGATGACTGGGGAGATTATTTCCCCCTTGAGTCCTACTAGACCAGAGGAAGAGCCAGATCAGCATAGTCCTCCTCCCAACATCTGTGTGTTGGAAATATGTGGCTATTCACCTAACTTCACCTCTGGGATTGAGGCTAGATGCCAATTTGTTGTGAAGCTGACCAATAAGATGGGGAAAGTTATGCTTCATACATTAAAAAATATTATCCCTGGAGACAGTAAGGACAGATGTCAAGGAATAGGTAATAGAGATAGAGATTTTAGTAGTGGTTGGCTCATGTTTTGTGAAGAGTACACTGAAGACTTTCCATAGTACTCTCTGCAGGTTGGAATTTTTGGGTGCATATTAAGGAGAGCTTGCTGTGTTTGCTATACAAACACTCCTCTGGATGGTGCACAAGATTGTCTTTTGTTAAATATAATACTGGCTCATAGTGGATTATGTCTTGGGAGGATTTTTTGGCTCCATTTCAATGTATGCTTCATCAGTGGTGAATGAAAAGAAGAATGTCATTCTTTACTTCAAATAATACCATGGTATGAGGACCAATTTGAACCAAGAGTCATGGGGACTGAGAGATTCCATGTCACAAACAATGATGAACAGACATCTGCTCCCAGACCACAAGCGGCTCACAATCTAGTGGAAGAGACAAACATGTCAATGTGTTCAATACAAAGCAGAATGAAGTGCATGGTAGGCAGAGTTATCAGTTCTAAGTAAAGTGGCTTGAAAGTATGGAGGAAGGTTAAGTTAGTTCTGCCTGAAGAGATGAGGGATGGCTTCACAGAAGAGTTAGTCCTTGACCTGGGCCTTGAAGAATGAGTTAAGATTTGATAAAGAAGGTGCAGGGAAAGATATTCCAGACTGAGGGAATCCCATGATCAAAGGCACAAATATGTGGAAGTAAACGCCATTTTTTTGTTTTTTTCCCTTTGACAATAGTGAATTATATAGCTGTATAGTCTGAGCACATAGTGTCACCTGTGGAGGCTGGTGAGTCTGAGTCTGGTAGTGTGAGCTAAGCACTGAAATTCAATGACAATCACCACTATATTCCTGGACTTTGCTTTGGAGGCTAATGGAGGAGAACGTGATGGAGCAGTTGGCAACCCTTCTGTTACGGACTGAATGTTTGTGTTTCCCTCCAATTCATGTATTGAAATCCTAAGCCCCAATGTGATGATATTAGGAGGTAGGGACTTTGGAGATAATTAGGTCATGAGGGTGGAGTCCTCATGAGTGGGATTAGTGAGTGCCCTTATAAGAAGAAACGTGAGAGAGCTTCCTTCCTGTCTCTGCTCTCCATGATGTGAGGATAGAATGGGAAGTTGTATTTTGTTCTACCAGCCTGAGCTGACTAAGACACCTGTTCCCAGTACTGGCTCTTACACTTGAGAAAGTTGGGGATTAGAGAGCCAGCAGGCATCCTAGGAAGCCTAGTACAGTTTTTTCATAAACTCTTGATTATGCAGAAAATCATTAATAGAGTATCTAAATAGCTCTAAAATTAAATTCCATCTCATTATTTCAACCTTTTCCTTACCTGGCTCTTTCTGTAACTTCTTAAAAGAAAAATTCATTTGTTTGTCTTTTGTTTACATTGTGTCTTCCCACGCCATTCACGTGAAGGCAAAAGGATCAAATGATGGCCCAGAGGGGAAGCAAGGATTCTGGGAACTCACAAACTAAATATGATTGTTGATGCATTAAAGGGGATAAGTGTAGCATCCAACGCCCACCTGTGTCAGACCAGAAGCATGGCTCAACAGTGTATCTCTGCTCACCCTCTAAAGAGTTTAGGAAACGTGATGATTCTCCTCGTACATGGGTATGTGCAAGATCCTTTAAATACGGATTCTTCTATAAAAATGCATGTTCGATGTGTTAATAAAGCTAAAGTGTTCCTTTAGGAGGATTGACTGTATTCATTAGTGTCAACCATTAATACTTAAGTATTATAAAGTCTGTTGCTTGTGAAGTGAGTATTTAAATGAAGGGGCTACTTATTTAAAGCAGTGTAGTAGTAATTTGGATTAAAATGCATGTCAAATTTATAGACGGATTTATACATTGGTTTTTGAACGTGCTAATATAATTAAACTGATCCTTTATGATCAAGAAAGCAATGAATGAGAATTTATACAATTTCACCTGAAAATAGTCACCCTGGAGTCCTATTTTACCCAGGGGGTGAGTTCTTAATTCAGTAGATATGGCAAAAATCACTGTGGCAGAGACTACTGATTGCCTACCCAGTATCTACTTTCCCCTTCCTCCTTAGTGATAGAGATTTTTCCTGGACAGCAATGTGCTCATGAAAAATTACATTTCTCAGCTTCCATTTCACTTAGGGATGGTTAACAAGATCCAAGTGAACCTTATTAGGAGTGACTTGACTTGCAGGAAAGTTAGTTAAGATTGGGCAGACTGCTGGTGAAAGCCCACATTGCCCTCTACACTTCATGTTTCCTGCCTTGAATGCGAAATTGATAGCTGGAGCTCTAGTAGCCATTGTGGATCATGAAGTGATCTTAAGGTTGGAAGTCAGCACTAAGGATGGTGGAGCAGAAAGACAGGGAGCCTGGGTCCCTGATGACATGTCAGGCCATTGCATCAACCCTGCACTGCCTATCTCTAGACTACCTCCATGTGAGGGGGTAATTTCTTGTTTTTAAAATGCTGTAGTTAAGTTTCTGTCATTAGTGACCAAATGTACTTCCTGATACAATTGTGTGTAATCAAAATTACCTTCAAAAATAACCCTAGAAGGTGTCATGTTAGAGACCAACGTATCTTCCAACAAGACAGTGTTGCCTCTAGCACTGGAACACATTACTATTCCTATGGTTGAACACTGGATTTATGTATAACACTGTGAAACTGTCAAATTATAAAAGTCACATGGCATTTGAAAAGACATGGAGAAACAAGAGTCACATTTTTCATACCCCGTTCATTCTGGGTGCAGGCTCATTGAATGGGATGGGATATGCTGCCAGATTTAGCCAATAAAACAAACTAGGAAGCCTAGTTAAATTTGAATATTACATAAACAACTAATACTTTTTTAGCTTTAGTATGTCCCATGCAATAATTACACTATAAATTTTTGTTTTTTATCTGAAATTCAAATTTACCTTGGTGTCCTGTATTTTATTTGACAGCTCTAGATGGGGACAGAATTGTTAACCCTACTTAAATGATCATTCTTCTTTCACTCTTTCTGCTATTTCCTTCTGTTTTGTTCTTTCCTTTTCCTGTCATATAGTTGAATTTGTGTAAGCAAAAAACGTATCTAAGGCGCAGTCGATTAAGTTCCAGTGCAGATGGAGGGAAACAATGACGGAAGAATACAAACAGCATGATTCCTTTTCATGTAAATTTCAGAACAAGACAAAATTCAGCAATGCATTTTTAGGACATAGGTGGCAAAATTATAAACAAAAGCAAGGAAATGATTAACATAAGAGCCAGGATTGTGGTCACCCCTCGGGGTCGGGAGGTGCTGTAGAGGGTTCACTATGGGCTTCTAAGGTGTTGCTAATGTGCTATATTTTAACGTAACGGTAGACACAGGAGTGATTGTTTTATTTTTTATTATTAATCCTTAAACTGTAGATATGTTTAATCTATCTTGTGTGAATAATCTATTTCACACGAAAAATGAAAAATAACGCTTTTATAACCCCACATTATCATATGCTAATAGTTATTCCCTGTTTGTGGACTATCTGCCCAGGTTCAGTCTTTGACTGAGACATATTTTTTTCCTCTAACTCAATGAAAATAAAAGTTTTTAATTATCTTTATTGCCATTTAATGTTTAAATCAAACTTTTGTCTTCTTGTTCAGGTGTGTTTGCCAATTTGCAGATGGGCCAGTTTCTATACATATATGTTCCTGTTTTACATAAAGCGGCAATATAAATCACCTAACTGTGCCTTATATTTTAACACATAATAGCTGCATGACAGGCACCAACTGGATAGATGCCATTTGTTAAATGGCTGTGATCTCTACTGCTAAATCTGAAGTGGCCTATGGAAAATTGCCTTTGCCCCATTCAACCTTGAAATTGGCCACGAGGCACAGGCTCCTATGGAAGTAATACGTCAAACTTCAAAGATTATGTCACGTTTTGGAGACAACATGAACAGTGTCCAATAGACAGTCCTATCAGATTAAGTTCTTGCCTTGATGTTTTAGTAGAATCAGATACGGTGCCCTTTGCTTTATGCCGAGGATTCAGGAAGCATAGTCTAGGAGCATAATAATGATATCTTCTATATGGGCAGATCACTCATCTGTTCCAAACCCAGTTTCCTCTTCCATAAATATAAAGAGTTTAAGTAAGTGATAACTAAAGTCACTTTGATTCCAGCATGTTTTGATTCCATAATTTGAATAACACTTTCCATTTGTCAGGTCTTCACATACATTATTCTATTTGATTTCCCAACAACTTTCTGAGGTAGCTGAGGCAAAATATTGTTATCCCAAGTTTAACGATGGGGAAACGAAGTCCCAGAGAGCATGGTGACTCCAAGGCATGCAATTAAATTCAAATTGACCTATGGGACAGAATAGAGATCTCAGACACGGACCAACACTTATATTGCAAGTGTTATATAAAACTTGATATGTAACAGAAGTAGCATTACAAAACAAATTGGGCAACCTTGGACTGTCTAATAAATGGGGCTGAAACAAATGATTCTCCATATAGAAAAAACTAAAATTGGATCTCTGCTTCATACTATATACAACAATCCATACTATACTATATACAATCAATTCCAGATGGTTTAGGGGCTTATGTGTAAAAGACAAAACTTTAGAATAAAATGTAGAGAATATTTTTGTGACCTTGTGGCAAGGAAGGATTTCTTCAACAAGACAAAGGTGTAAACGATAAAAAGAAAAATATTAAATTTGACTGCATTAAAATATAATAAAATAAAAAGCAAGTGGATGGATTAAGAAATCAAGGCTTAAGTGTATCATTTGAATTTTAAAGTTCACTTACATAAAAAGCTAAAACTAAAGACTATAACAAAAATTTCAAGAAAGAGAGGAGAGGTAGGATTAATGAGTTAGCATCTTGGCAGCAACAAGAGAGAAGATGAGGGAGCCAAATTCATCGTCTTTCCTAGTGGGTAGTCTTAATAGATACAGATTAAAGTTGATAAACCAAGAACTAGAGTAATGGAACTAACCTCAAAAGCACTACACAGAAAAGTCAAAGGTCTGAAGGGATCTGTCTGGGAGCAAGGGGCAGGGAGCGATCATTTTACTTTTCATTTTGTACTATTCTGTACTGCTTGAACTTTTATGTTTTTGTATTTCCTACATGATTTTTAAAAAATCCTTAATTAAACGAATGAGACAAACAAATGTGACTAGGTTGAAGGCTTTGACCTCATTTTCTAACCGGAACTTTCTATGTTACACAAGAGAACCAAGTTGACAGATCAGATCTTAAGCATTGCATCTGTTAAGTCTCTGGACAGTTGATTGCATTTTTGAAATAAGGCAGAACCAGGTTGGAAAGTGTTTAAATCCTTCTCTCAAATCTTCTCTGTTTACATGATTCATAGGGAACAGATGGCCCAGCTGTCTGTATTTAAGAGAAGTGGGTGGTTCTTGGTTTGCAATCAATGAAGCAATAATTACAACAATTTTGAGTAAACTGGACCCTATAAAATGCTGTTTTAATTTGTGAATAAGATGGAGGCACAAAGAGAAGTTAGGTTGATTGGAGTCTAATATGCAACATATTCAGGAAACGGTCTTTAAAATTGAAGCATCTAAAAACCTCACTAACCCTCCATCACCAATATACTGGGAAAATGAACTTTGTCCTTCAGTGCTCTCAGACACACAACCTAATGTAACATAACCAATGTAACAGTGTGGCTGACATTTTGTTCAAAAGCCACATGTTCCCTTCTCATCGAGGCCCCAGAAGCATTATGCTGCTTAGAGTTGGCTGGCCTTGAGAGTTGAGGAGAAGAACAATCTTTATTTCTACCTCCCAATACTCCTAGCATGTTGAAATGTTATTATTTGAATACTGTTAACCACTTTTTCCTGAGAATGCCTCTTCGTGCCTGCTCTCAAATGAGTATTGAATAAATGTGGAAAAGGAAGAAGTTGCAAAGATTAAAAGCAATGATGAAAATAAATCATGCTCACTTTGTGGAGCTTTGGAACATGTAAATGCATTCACACCATTCTTAAGGTGGCTTTTGTTTATTGAGTGTTTAGAATGTCTTAGCATGTTAATAGCAGTTTTGAAGGGGAGATTTCCAGCTGGTAATGCGTGCTTAATGACCCAGTTTGTTCAGGATGGAGCTGCATATGTATGCTGTGTCTATATGATTCTAGTTGGTTTGTTCACTTCAATTGACCATGGCTTGTTAGGATGGTCAGCATTCTGCAGGATGGGCAATGGTGAAGGATGGAATTATGGAACCTTTTTCTGGGCTTTCCACCTTGGGTTGACCTTGGGATATTGCAGAAAGGCCTCCTTTAGAGGGAGGGAGCAGCTTTACCCAAGAGGAGAGATTTCTGTCCATGAACTATCAACAACAAGGAGGAGGATTGACTGCTGGATAACATCCAACTTCCTAGCCTCCCACTTCCTGCTGCTTCTTCCATATACCCCATACTCAGCCACATTGGACTATCAGCGGCAATCCGTGAGTCTGTTACCACTTCCTTAGAGGATGTTTGGAAATGTGTGGTAGTGATTTTGGTTGTCAGAGAGCCTGGAGGACTCTACTGGCATTTGTGGATGAGAACCAGAGAAGTTAAACATCTTGTAATGTACGACATAGAATTGTCCCACTCAGTGGAGTGCTCCGTTGGGACACACTGAACCAGTTCCCAAGAAGGTAAATTTTTTCAAACAACTTTATTCACGTATAACTCACATACTATACAATTCACCCATTTAAAGTCTATAATTCAATGGTTTTTAGTAAAGGCCTTGCATTTTTAATACCTCCATGTCTTAGCTCAACTTCTGCCTATGATCTTTTTGCCTGTAATCTCCTTTCCTCTCTTGTCTGTCTGAAAGTGTAAGACTAATTCTAAAAGTTCCAGCTTAAATGACATCTCTGATGCTTTTTCAGGTTACCCCAAAGAGACTTAGTTTCTCTAGGGCAGGAGTCAGCAAACGTTTTCCATAAAGGGCCAGATAGCAAATATTTTTGGCTTTGCAGGCCATGGTCTGTATTGCAACAACTCTGCCACTGTAGCACAAAAATAGCCATAGACAGGGGCTGGCCCAGTGGCATATTGGTTAGGTTTACACACTCTGCTTTGGCGGCCTGGAGTTTACCAGTTCGGATCCCAAGCACGGACCTATGCAGGCATCTTGCATATAAAATAGAGGAAGATGGGCACAGATGTTAGCTCAGGGCAAATCTTCCTCAGCAAAAAGAGGAGGATTGGTGGCAGATATTAGCTCGGGGCTAGTCTTCCTCACCAAAAAAAAAAAAAAAAGTAGCCATGGATAATAAGTAAATGAATGAGTGTGTCTATGTGCCAATAAAACTTTATTCAGAAAAAACAGGTGGTGGGCAGTTTGCAAACCTCTGGACTAAATCACTTTGTTCATACTTTGATTATGTCACTCAAAACACTGTAATGCATTTATTTAGTAGTAGATTTATTTGCCTTCTCCATGAGACACAGACATCTTTTTCATCATGGTAGCCATGATGACTAATACAGTGCCTGGAACATAATAAGTGGTCAATCCATACTAGTTGATTGGATGAACATGAACTCTGGAGCAGAGAGCACTGGGAGCAGCACTTCCAGATTGCAACCAAAATTAACAAACCTTTTGGCTGTGTCAAATGTAATTGGCCTTGTATAAAAACTTATTCATTGGAGCAACTCCTCGGTTTCGGCATCAAATCTTAAGACCCTAGATTTGGCCAGTTCTGGAGAAATTTTATAATACTAGTTCATTGAAACAAATCACAGTCAGGATACAGTGTGACACATAGAAGCCATTCAATAAAAGTATATGGAATTGTATGTCAGTGATAGAAATTATCCTGTTGAGCCTTTTGCTTTGGACAAATAAAATACATAATAAGCTAAATTTAACTATTTTCCCATCCTCCCCTTCCCACCGCTTCTGCAAAAAAATGAAAAAAGAAAGAAAGAGAAAAGAACGAAAGACTCTGGGCTGGGAGATGGCAAATGTTTTCTTAGTATAATGAGGCAGGGATATTATTTTACAAGAAATAGAGTCCTAGTTATGTTAAGGAGGAAAGTAAATTTCTCATAAACAGAGAAGGGTCTGTTTAATCACGGACATTTTGGGGGGTGAACCAGCCCACAGACTTGAGTAGAAAATCATCAGTGTACCCTATCCCCCTTGTGACCAATGTTTACCTCTGAGACAGCCTACCCTGGCCTCTGCAGACCAGCGGGAACTTGAAAAAGAAGAAAATATATTGACATTCAGTGGACCCTCTGAGCCTGCAAAATTTGCAAGTCGGAGAGTTGATGGGTTTTGAGACTGGATTATTTCTGATGGGAGAAATGACTGAGAGAAGGGGTAAGTGGGGTGGAGGGGGCTGGGACAAAGAAGAGGGAAAGAGTTGACTGTGGGAAGGGAGAGGACAGGGGGGAGTTAAAGAATAAGTCCCTATGGAAAACTCTCCAAAGTCCCAGGGATCATCAAGTTGGGACCACCCTATTCCACTTTCCAGGCCTAAACAATAAGGTTCATCTCTTGTGTGGTATGAGACACTGAAGCAGCTAGGCCAGGATCACAATGTCCAATTTCAGACCCCGACACACCAACTTCAGATAGCTTTGGACCAAGAACTGCGTAAACATTCCCTGGGGTCCAGCGAATAGTAGCTCCAGGGAAAAGCAGGGAAGGTAGTATCCGCCCCCCTTCTTGGCTAAATATGGTAGTAGGAGCCACCTCTTTGTGGACTGTTGGACAGAGAAGAGTATCTACACCCAGCCAATAACTAGCTGGAGAATACTGGTAGCTGGAAACATATGCTCGGTGGCACAAGAGAACCAACAAGATACAAGAGTTTCACTGGTATTTTGATAGGTTTCTAAAAGTACAACATCGAGTAGAACAACATCTCTGCCTTGGGAGAGCTCACAGTGTGATAGGGGAGATAGACCTGCAGGTAGGATATTCCATTACAATGTGGTAGGTATAATAATAGAGATAATACTACAAAGAGTGGTGGCGTAGATGACATTCAAGCAGGATCTTGAAGGATGGAGAAAGAACCTCTCTAGAAAGAGAAGTAGAAGAAGGGCATTCTAGGCAGAGGGAACAAAAAGGCACAAAGGCTCCAAAGTACAAAGGGTAATTTGCGCCTTCCAATAACATTATGTGGCTGGAGCATGGGGTAGGAGGGAATGGGAGGAAGGAGGAGGAAGAGAAGCAGGAGAGGAACTAGGAGATAAGACTGGGATCAGGTAAGGATAAAGAGCCTTGCCAAGTTGTTTGGCTTTTCTCCTGTAGAGTAGGCATGGAGAAAAGCAGCCTGATTATTTGTTATATGAGCACAATGTTTGTTTTATTTGAATTCAAATTTGAATGCCTTTAAGCAGGGCTTGTACTCTCCAATTGACCACTGAACCCACCACTCAAAATTGTCTTGCATCTCATAGCATCAGATTTTTGTGTGACCTGCCTTGCCTCTAGAGGCAGTTAAGTTTGTAATTTCCTGTTTAGAGTGGGGAACCACTGAGGGAGTGATGGCATATAGGAACTTTTACAAAATATTTATAATGGCAGTGGGAAGAGTGGAGGGAATAATGGAGGTAAGAACGCCAGTCAGAATGCTATTTCAGTGGTTCAAATAAGAGATAATAAGGAATCCATCAACTGATGAATGGATAAACAAAATGTGATCTAGCTATACAACAGAACACTATTCAGTCATAGAAAGGAATGAAGCACTAATTCATGCTACAACATGTATGAGCCTTGAAAAAATTATGCTAAGTGAGAGAAGCCAGTCATAAAAGACGACATATTGTATGATTCCATTTATGTGAAGTGTCCAGAATAGGCAAAGTCATGAAGACAAAAAGTAGATTAGTGGTAGCCAGGGCTTTAGGGAGGGGAGAATGGAGAGTGACTGCTAATGGGTATGGGGTTTCTTTTTGGAGTGATGAGAATATTCTAAAATTAAATTGTGAAGATGGTTGTACAACTCTATGAATATGCTAGAAAACGTTGTATTGCATACTATTTAAATGGGTGAATTTTATGGTATGTGAACTATATCTCAGTAAAGCTGGTATTTAGAAAAACAAAGAGAGATAATGTGGGCCTAACTTAAGGCACTGTTAGTGGGAGTGGAGAGGAAAAGATGGTGGATGTGTTCAAAAGACACTCAGAGACATGTGAATGGAGCAGGTACAGTACTTTACTTCAAGTGAAGGCCCTCTAAACCAGAGAGAGTAGAGCCAGAAGTAAAGCAGTACAAGTGCTTGGCATACTAAGTGCTCAAGATATATTAACTGTTAATATTATTATTCTCTCCTATAATTGACGTTTTCTCCCGAACTTTCTGGATATGATGCTGCTTTCCATCTTTATCATATCAAGTGTGTTAGAAAGAGCACTGGACTTCAAATTAGGGAATTTGAATTTTAGGTCTTGATTTACTACATGCTGTGTGACCTTAGGCAAGTTGATTTACCTCTCTGGACTTTAATTTCCTCCTCAGAAATTGGGGAAGTTGATTAGAACTTTGTTTTTCAAATTGTGCTGTGCAGCTGCTTCAAGATCCAACGACATAGAGCAGGCAATTCTCCTCTCTTGCTCCATCAGGTTCTACTGGTGTTTGTTTTATGTATTGGGGTTCTGAACACAGTTGGCTTGGAGAAAGAGTTTTGTGGTTAGAAAATAAAAGAAAACTATTGGAACAAATAATATCTCTAAAATTCCTTCGAGAAAAAAGATTTTTATGATTTATAACATTGAAGTAACTATACATACATGTACATATAATCCATACATGTGCAAATATTTATAATATACATTGACAAAAGATGAATGAATGGACACTGGTCCAAACACAAACATAAATGAATGGAATGACCTTGCAATAACAGAGCCAGGAAAGCCAACACCAGAATGATTTAAGGATTTTAGAAACTATTAAGAACAACAACCCCCCTGTACCACCAAAGAAGAGTCTATGTCTGTGGATTGAGACCGATCATGTAATGGTGTAATGTTAATAACTATAAGGAGGATATAGAATTGCTCAGTTTCCATCTTTTCTGTTCAGAAAAATGATGGTTAGATTTAAAAGAGTAGACAAACAATGACATGATGGAATTAAAAACCAAGATAGGAATGGAAACAACTAGAGCATCTTGGTGCAATAAATAAGGTCGAGACATCTGGTTTAAAAGAGGTCTGTGTCAGAGTACTGAGAAAAATTATGCATAGCTCATTAGTGTAATGGGGTGGAAAGAAACTGTCCTTTGGAGCCATGGGCCTGGCTTTGAATCTTAGCACATTTCTAGCTGTGTGACCTTGGCCTATCCTTGAACTTTTATAAGCCTCAGTTTCCTCATCTCACAGAGCTGTTCTAAAACTACAATTAGTCCAGATATTAGTCCAGATGAGGTTAAGGCAATGTTCTGCAACCTTAGCTATGCCTCAAAAATCACTGGAAATCTTTTTTTTTTAAATGTGAATAATTGTGCCCCATTTCCAGGGACTCCTATTCAGTAGCTCTTGGGTGGGACTGGGTCATCTAGATTTTTAAAAAACAGTCTTTTAGTAATTCTGATTCACAATCATGATCAAGAACCACTTGGGGAAGTATTTCTGGCAGGCTAAAGAGCAGGGTGGCTGTCAATGAAGAGATGAAAACAGCAATTATTAATAAACACGGCTTCTGTTAAAGATATTAAGCAGCTAAATCCATCAGCATTAGAGACCTTGTCACTGTTTTCAGGCAGTCTGCTTTGCAGGTTTTGCAATCTTCCAGCTCATTAACTTTCCCTTTCTCTTCGGTCTTGTTTGGTTGTTCCGTCATTCAGAGTGACGGTGATACTTAACAGTAGGTATAGCTACCACCCCTGCAAACTGCATAGTAAGTCTTTGTGTGGGGGCAGGAGGGTGGTGCTCGTGATGGGATGAAAGCCCCAAGGGAAAAAGTTTAGAGTAAAGAGCGTATTTCCAAAGCTTGAGCAGAACAATATATCTGCAAATTAGCCATAGGCCAGCCAGGTGGAACCTCACTGCAGAATCTGTTGCTTGTTGTCTGCAGTGAATTTGCTTATGGAACATTCATGCCCATCTCACAATTGTGTGTGCCAACTCAATGCTGAATTTCACCAACTGTCACATTGAAAGGCCGAGAAAGCCACCATTTACCCAGTTGGCTGAGGTTGACATATACCAAGGGGCTCTTTCTATTTCCACTTTAGTTTAGGGCATCTCAAATTTTAAACTCCATCGTGATGCTTATCTTCTCATTCATTTCTTACCTACTGCCCTCTCAACAAGGAAACTCCGAGGCAAGGCAATCATTAGTCTTGGTTAGACTGCTCTGTAGGTGTAATGGAGAGAGAGGAGGCTTCCTCCAGGCAGACACCAACTGGGAGGTTTTAGAGAGACTTAATAAACAACTTTGGAAGCTCTGATTATCACTTTAATTTAAAATCTAATGCTTCGAGGCCTTAGGCCTCTGAGTGAGTGGGCTTTTTCAGGTTGTGACCATATTCCCTGTCATGGATCACTTTAAAATTAAAATGTAGCCGAAGCAGTGTGGGCAAAGTAGTGTGTGATCTGAAGGGCACCAAGAAGCTCCTTTCTCCCCCTAAATCTTCTCTCCAAAAAAATTCATCAAATTACTTAGTTTCAAATTTTTCCAGGATCAGAAATTAATTTGGACGAACCTGATCTTCTTTTAAAATGCAGAGTCCTGAAGTCATTCAAGAGCTTTCAATCAACCCTATCTTGGCTTGAATTAGTTCAATCAGATTGCTTCCCACTTGTATTTGGTTAGGTCTACATTATAAAGACCACAAATTTTAATGATGAGCAGGGATAATGGAAGCCTAGTTTGTAAACATGGGGGACAGAAGAACTTTTTGGTGGAGAGGAATGAAGCAGAGTCAACTAGAGAACAGAATTTGGGAGAGGAGAACAAGGAGGTTGAGAGCACAATCCTAGGTTTTAAAAAACTAATGCAATTCTTTTCAGGGTTCACATTAAGCTCGCACTAATACTTACCAGCCCTTGGCTCCATAAATTATTTTAATTATTGTCAGCAACAAACAGAGGAAATCATTTCATCAGAATGTCTCAAATTTTCATAAGAGCATCAGAGCCTTCCTGTGAGGTTGGACTACAAGGCTCCTGCTAGTTTTCCTAGCCTTTGACTTACTCATTCTGCTGCTTCCACGTGCCTGTGCCCACATCCAATACCCAGGTTGCTCTGCTAAGCAACACTTGGCCGGCACAAGGGATCTGTTGCTATTTGGCTTTTTCTCCTCTGTCCTTTTGTTTCTCAGGTTTTCCATGCTGGGGAATGAGGGATTTGAGGAGGGAAGATTTCCTATCTAAGGCTTTATTTAAATGCTCAAGCGTCCTAAAGTCCATCTCCCCTGAGTTAAGAAATGGGCTAAATAGCAGAGTGCATGGGTGGGAGGTGCACATCAGTTTGTCCTAAATGGTTTCACTATAGGCCTTCCTAGAGGTTAAGGAATGAACTAGGATATGGATGGCCTGTCGAGGGCCCCTGCTAGCCCCTTGATCCTCTGATTCTAGGAGAAAGTGCTCTGTTTCCTTTTCAGGCTGTCATTATGGGGTTGGATGCCCTGATTCCCAGTCTGCTTCTGACTACAGCAGTTTCAGTAATGATTTCCCTGAGCTCAAGCTTCGAGAAGACTGGCAGCAGACAGAGCGCTTTACCAGCAATCAACCCAGGGCAACCTCCCTAGAACCAGATGCCATCGGGGATCAGACTGTGTCTGGGGGACAGGAGACAGGCACAGCATGGATGTGCATATACAGCTCTGACTCTGTCCCCTAGCTGTTTCTAACAAGCTAAACCTAGGGGCAGAGAGAAATAGACTCCTAAGGAAAAAAAAAAATGATGTAATGTCATTGTACTGGTTTTCCACGAAACTGTTATCCCAAGCAATCTACACTTTTTCTGTTTAACTAATGTCAGGGAAGTGGGAGAATTCCCCCCACCGCTTTTCCTCAAGGTTCTTACGGCTGGTCAAATAATCAAAGAGGCAGGTTAGCAAGAGAAAATCAAACAAAATTTAATAGCATGTATACATGGGAGAAACCCAGGGTAAACTGAGTAACTTGGCCATCTGGCTGAGTCCACCCGTTTAAGTACCCTCAGCTATGGACAAGGAGCACATAATGATCTGGGGCTTCAAAGGGGAGAAAGACAATCTTCATGGAGATGGAATGCAGAAGTTTGATAAGCAGGACTTTGGTAAGAGTGGACTTAGCAAGGATCCCCCCAAGTGTCCTAGATAGTTATCTATGGTGATGGCCTGTCCTGGAGACAACTTTTATTTTAAATTTCTTTAGGCAGCTTGGGGGAAGGTCAGATGCTCTTTCTGGGTCTTTTGAGGCTTCATTGTCTTCAGCTCGAAATAGTCCGCATACCAGAGTGGCACACCTTGGAGCGGCCTGCTCTCAGCCCCATCACGAACTAAGAAGGGCTGTACTTTGCACAATGTTGAATGCATTTGAAAAGCAATTATTTATCCATATATCCACCCAGGGAAATTGTAGACTCCAGCTTATTATGTGAGAACTTCCATTCCAGTCTAGTTTACAGAGGGTACTCGCTCCAGCTCCAAGCAAATGCTTGACTTACTCATATCATGCAAACCAAGGGTCTGGAGACAGTGTCATAAATATTTGACTATAAATGCCACTGGGTATAGGGCCCTAAAGTACTTCTATGTGGTGCTGTAACGATGGTTGACATGTATCACATGCTATGTGTCAGGCACGTTTCCAAGCACTTTATATAAATTAATTCATTTAATCTTTACAAGAATCCTATGAAGTAAGTACTATTATTATCTCTATTTTAGAAACAAGAAGACTGAGTGACAGAGAGGCAAGTAATTTGTCTAAGGTCAAATGGGGAAGTAGAGCTGGGAACTGAAGGCACATGATCTAGCTCTAGAGCCTGCACGTTTTAACACTGTGCCATGGAGACTACTGGGACACCAAGCACACAATGGGCACTTTAAAAATAGAAAATGTGGCTGTAAAGAAATGAAACTGACTTTAAGGCAAACATGAACTGATGTTTTTAGTGCTCCTCAGAGTTGTCACCTCAGGATGCTATACTGATTCCTATAATGCTGTCAGAAATAATCCCTTTAAGAAGAATTTTCTCATTCAATCTTCACAACAACCCTGTGAGATAGACAGAATAGTTGTTTTTATTCCCATTTGGGAAATAAAGCAGATAAGGCTAAAGGACCTTCAAGGACTTGCTTCAGCATCCCACGTTCATGGATTGGAAGACTAATATGGTTAAGATGGCAGTACTCCCCAAATTTATCTGCAGATTTAACACAATCCCTATCAAAATCCTAGCTGCCTTTTTTTGGGCAGAAGTTGACAAGCCGATTGTAACACTCATATGGAAATGCAAGGAAGCCAGAATAGCCAAAATAGTCTTGAAAAAGAAGAACAAAGTTGGAGGACTCACACTTCTTGACTTCGAAATGTACTACAAAGTAAGAGTAATCAACACAGTGTGGTCTGGCATAGAATACAGATATAGACACATGGATCAATGGAAGAGAATTGAGAATCTAGAAAAAAACCCCTTATATTTATGGCTAACTAATTTTTGTCAAGGGTACCAAGATAATTCATTGGGGAAAGAATAGTCTTCTCAACAAATGGTCTGGGACAACTGGGTATCCACATGCAAAAGAATGAAGTTGGATCTGTATCTCTCACCATATAAAAAGTAACTCAAAATAGTTCACAGGGGGCCAGCCCGGTGGTGCAGCGGTTAAGTTTGCCCATTCTGCTTCGTTGGCCCAGGGTTCGCTTGTTTGGATCCTGGGTGCAGACATGGCACCGCTTGGCAAGCCATCCGGTGGTAGATGTCCCACATATAAAGAAGAGGAAGATGGGCACGGATGTTAGCTCAGGGCCAGGCTTCCTCAGCAAAAAGAGGAGGATTGGCAGCAGATGTTAGCTCAGAGCTAATCTTCCTCAAAAAAAAAAAAAAAAAAGATCACAGACCTAAGTGTAAGGGCTAAAACTATAGAACTTTTAGAAGAAAACAGAAACGCAAACCTTTGTAATCTTGGATTAGAAATTTCTTAGATATGACACCAAAATTATAAGAAACCAAAAAAATAGATAAATTAGATTTCACCAAAATTAAAAACACTTGTGCTTCAAAGGATACCATCAAGAAAGTGAAAAGACAACCCACAGAATGGGAGAGCATATTTGCAAATCATATATCTGATATGGGACTTGTATCCAGAATATATAAAGAACAATTACAATTCAACAATAAAAAGGCAGATAACCTAACTTTAAAATAGGCAAAGAATCTGAATAGATATTTCACCAAAGAAGTTATACAAATAGCCAATAAGCATGTGAAAAGATGCTCAACAACATTAGTCATTAGGGAAAGGCAAATCAAAACCATGAGGTATAATTTCATATCCACTAGAATAAATACAATTTAAAAAGATACAAACAAAAACAGAATATAAGTGTTAATGAGGGCTTGGAGAAATTTGAACTGTCACACGTAGCTAGTGGGAATGTAAAATAGTACAGTATCTTTGGAAAACAGTCTATTCATTCCTCAAAAAGTTAAACAGAGGTACCATGTGACCCAGAAACTGCACTCCTAGGTATTTACCCAAGAGAATTGAAAACATATGTTCACAAAAATACTTGTCCATGAATGTTCATAGCAGTATTATTCACACTAGCCAAAAAATGGGAAAAGCCCAAATGTCCATCTACTGATGCATGGATAAACAAAATGAGTATATCCACTCAATGGAATATTATTCAGCAATAAAAAGGAATGAAGTTCTGACAGATGCTACAACATGGACAAACCTTGAAAACATTATGCTAAGTGAAAGAAGCACAAAAGAAAGTCACAAAATTGTATGATTCCACTTACATGAAATGTCCAGAACAGGCGAATCTGTAGAGACAGAAAGTAGATGAGTGGTTGCCAAGGGCTGGCAGGTTTGGGAGAAAATGGGTATGGGATTTCTTTTTAGAATCATGAGAATATTCTGGAATTGGATAGTGATGATGGTTGCACAACACTGTGAGTGTATTTTAAAACATTGAATTTATAGTTTAAAAAGATGCTTTCGGTGGTGTGATATTATTTCCCAATAGAGTTGTTATTAAGAAAGTGACTTGCCCAAAGTCACAGAGCTAATGCATAACAGAGCTGAGACTTTCATCCAGCACGCTCTTCTCTAACCTGTATTTTGAATCTCCATTAGTTATTCTAAAACACAACTTTTGTAATGGCCTTCCTCTGATCAAAATCCTCTGGGGGCTTTCTCATCAAATAGAAACTCCTCATCATGACATTCAGCCTGGTTTCACCTTGCAAACTTAATTTCTACCAGTAATTCATTCCTTAAACATGAACTGAATCCCTACCAGGGACACTTTCGCCTGCTAGGACTGAGGGTAGAAAGTTTGGGTACCTGTCGTCAAATATTTAAAGTAGTAGTTGGGGTGATAACCCCCACTCAAATAAGTACAGTACAGGCTACAGTTAGCCTTGTGGTAATTCAGCTAAGGGAGAAAAGTTTCAGCTAGTGTTTAAGTGTATTTGTAGGTGAATGAGGCTGGTAGAAGATATGGCTTTGTGGAAGAAGTAGCATTAGAGTTGGACCTTGACTAGGAAAGGACTTACCATCCAGCAAAAATGCATAGACAAAGGCAGTAGAATCCAGGGCAGGTTTGGGAAGCAGCAAGCAGTCCGACTGGTGGGAATAGAGTGGATATAAAGAGGAGTGGTATGAGAGAGGATGGGAAAGTAAAATAGAGCCAGATAATGGAAGATCTTGATCACCAACCTAAGGTATTTGGGCTACATCAGAATGTGGTGTCAAGTGAAAAGACCATGGTCCTTGGACATAAACCTGAGCTTGAATCTTGGCCCCCTCCTTGAGCAGGCCAGTGACCTTCAGTAAATAATTTTTTCTAATTTTCAAAATGGGAATAAGGATATCTACCTCATCTTGGTTGTGTTAGGAGAACCATTAGTAGATTTAGGGGGAAGAATAGAGGAGGTGATTAAAGCTATGCTTTCGCGAGGTTCATCCACCAGCAAAGGGAGGAGGGTGGAGTTGGGTAATGGAAGCAGTCAGGAAGTTGCCACTGTACTTCGAGTGAGGGGTTACACGCACTGATTCCAAAACTGCAGCTGTCAAAGGATCTTTTACACTAATGAGATCCCAACCAGGGATGGTGGTATCCTAAGACCTTCCAGGAGTGGAATCAACAAGGTTTGGCTGAGGAGCTGCATGGAGCAAGGGAAAAAGGCATCAAAGAGGACTCTGGGCTTTTGAACTTAACTGAATAGGAATTGTGTTGCCATTGACAGAACCTGGGAAGTCAGCAAGCACAACAGGTTTGGCATAGGGGTGGATGAGCTAGGATTTGGACTTCTGTGAGGAAATAGTAATTTTATGGAGAATGAGGGAGAATAGGAGGTTTGGAAGCCACAGGGGGGCTGGAGATGCTAGGGCAGTTTAGGGCGCTGTCAAGTTTAGGGTATCATAAAAGGCACTAGAGCCCTGCCTGGGGAAGGTGCAGAAACGAAGGTGGATGTTTTTCAGAAACAATTTGGCATGTTTGAAAATTCTTCTCAAGCAGGCTAGGACTATTCCCAAGAGAGGAGCAGTGGTTGTGGAATTCTCTTTCTCTTCTGCTTTTCCTCTTTGTTTCTATATTACATGGCCGCCAGCAACTAATATAGAATGAGACTATAGATTTCCAACTACTACTATAGTATTATAATTCAGCTACACTGGAGGATTAGTAGTTCTTTTTTATGGGCTGGATGTGAACCTGAAAATTAATGTACAATATTAATTCCACAGGAAAAATGTGTTTTGAGTTCCAAACTACTTAACCTTTGGAACACATTTTATTTGTAAGCTGGGGCTGCCTGTGTTAAAATCATAGTTATAATCCTGCTCCACTGGATTCAGCCATTCTAGAAAACTAGATGGTATTTAAAGCATATAGGAAAAAATTTGTTCTCCATGTGGAGGCTCCAGTAACAGCTTACTCAGCTGGTTGGCTGCTGGTCCATCTGCTCTTGGTTAAGGGCCCTGGTTATCCACAACTCTTAAAGGGATCACGCCAATTCACTTTGTAACAGGTGTTAGCTTCTTCAGTCGTAGCCCCTAGGTTCCCATCTAGAAGAAAGCCTGTAGGTCAGTAATTACCTCTCTTACCCTGGGCTTCTAGCTGCTGCATTCTCCTAGGAAAAGTCAGTTGGTAGAAGGCTGCCTTGGTTTAGTTGCCATTCAGCAGGCCTGGGAACATGCTGGGAATTTAGTACCCTTTCAGGACCCCTCTGTACCCTGATGTACGAAGTGCCTTTGTAAAGTGCCTTTACTGGCAACTCACAGTTTTCTACAGTCCTGCCTTGTCAGTTAGCCAACTAGCAAGTGCCTCTGTTCTCTCCATGCCTTTCCTCTTGAACATTAGCTTTTTGTGCCACCCAAGGAGCTAATTGACAATTAACTGGCGATGAGGATCACACTAATACTGAAGGAGGAAGAAACATCAGTCCCTATGCGACTGAACCAGGGCCTTGCCTCTTGTAGAGCAGCAATTCTCCTTCCAATGTAGATGAGTCAGACGAGAAATACAGGATGTAGAGTATTTCTCAGGAATATTAAAATGATTGCTTCTTTCTAGAGGTACTCATATCTAGTTTCCCATTTTCTTCAGCTAGTTCCACATTCTAAAATACATTTCTAGGGGGCCAAAATAGTGCTAGACTGGGTTGACTATAAGTATGAAAATTTCAAGGACAACAGTAGAGATCACACTAAAATCAAAACAATATTGTGTTTAAGAAGAAGACAGATACAAACTAATCAAGGATCACTGGGACTCTTAGATTCCTGTGCTTTAGAGGCAGTGAAAAAGAAACATATGGACCAGACCACTGCCCAGCTCCAAGCAGGCTTGATTGGCCTTCCTCCATCAACCCAGAGCAATTTGTAGCATTGAATTGTAGTCATTCTGTCACTACATATTCTGTAACCAATCTCCTCTACTAAACTATGACTTTGATACTTCATTCAGTAATTCTTTCTGAATTACCAGCATCAAGCACAGGTACAGGCACAAAATGGTACTCAATTCTGTTCAACAGTACACCTACCATATGTTAGATACTCTATTACCATTGGGGGATGAATTAGACATGGCCCCTGTCTTTGGGATGTTTATGGTTTAGTGACAGAGGTAGAAAAAACAGATTTCAATATAAGAAGAGGTGCCCTAGGTGCACAATCGGGGAGCACTTAGCTCAACCTGCGGATTCAAGGAAGATTGCCTGAAGGAGATGACACATGAACTGAACCTTGAAGGAATGCTTAGGATTAGGGAGGGGGAAAAAGGATGGGAGAAGCTTTCTAGGCAGAGGGAATAATGTAATCAAAGGTAATAAGCACTGTGAAGTGGGCAAGTAACTAGAAGCAGTCTGAATCACTGAAGTATACAGTTCCAGGCATCAGTGGCAAAAGATGGGGCTTAGAAGGTCTGCTAAAGAATTGGAGCTTTATCCTGTAGTTGTAGGGGACCTATTTAAGAATTGAAAGCCATGGATTATTCATTTGCTATTCAGAGTCTACATATGAATCTGATAGAACACTATCCAGAGATCTGTTCTGAAAGTCTGAATGACAGATTATAGGAGTCAGGAAATCAAATATATTTACACACACACACACACACACACACACACACACAGTGCTGCTTTTTGAAAAGATCAGGAATGTGCGCAAAGATTTATGTACAAAGATATTGATATAGCATTATTTATGAATGGTGAGAAATTAGAAACCATTTAAATGCCCAGCGTAGGCAAATGATTAAATGAGCCAAGTCACCTTCATAACGTAAAGAATTATCTGCATTAAAATGTCGTATTTTGAGGGCCGACCCGGTGGCGCAGCGGTTAAGTGCGCATCTTCCGTTTCGGCGGCCCGGGGTTTGCGTGTTCGGATCCCCGGTGCGGACATGGCACCGCTTGTCCAGCCATGCTGTGGTAGGTGTTCCACATATAAAGTAGAGGAAGATGGGCACGGATGTTAGCTCAGGGCTAGGCTTCCTCAGCAAAAAGAGGAGGATTGGCAGCAGATGTTAGCTCAGGGCTAATCTTCCTAAAAAAAAAAAGTCATATTTTGGAAGAGTGGATATGAAAAATGCCCATGAAATACAACCTGAACAAAGGAGATACAAAACAGCAAATACAGTATGATCCCAATTTGAGGAAACATACACTTATACTCAAACAGGCACGCAAGCACACACACACACACAGAGGAAATCCTAACTCTTGGGGCTAGGTCATCAGATTACAGGAGATTTTTTTTTCCTTCTTTTTATTCTTCTATGTTTTTTAAAAAACTTTTCTACTGTGCACATGTATTACATGCATTCCATAAAAATAGAGCTAAATATTATTTAAAACATCAGTGATATAAGTAATAGAAATGAGGAAAATCTCCCTCTGGACAGAGCTTTTCTCATCTTTCTGAATTTTTTTTCTTTTCTGTTGTCAGTCATATTCATTCAATCCATAAGATAACAGGATGATTTAGAGAAACTTACATGAGGATTAACAGAGTCAGTTAAAGGGCTGACACATAGACCTTGTTAGGGATGTTTAAAAGAACAAGAACTGTGGGGAAGAAAACCCACAGGGATGGAATATGACCATTAAGCAACTGGAAGATATTAAATGGGAAGACTGAAGACTAAAGAACAAAAGATTAAATTGTAGCCAGAAGGATTTAGGATAGAGATATTGCAAACACTATTGGTAGTACAAATTGTTAAACCCTGAGGTGGGTCAGTAAGAAATGATTAGATACGCAGCTGTGTGGGGTGATTTTAAGTCTAGGTGTATTTAAAGGGAGGAGGATAGAGGAAATGACCTCATCCAATCTTTTTCAGCCGCAAAGTCCTATCATTCATGTTTGAGCAGGATATAAAGAATGATGGTCACATCTTTCAAAAGGGAGAACGGGTAATTAGAAGTGAATAGCTGGGAGCTATTTATGTTTTCATCCCTGTCTTCTGCCATGCCCATTGGTAACAGATTTGGATATAATCAGGGCACAATCAAGTATTATTTATTATCAGCATGTAATGATGATAAATGGAGATTTTTTACCGTAGTGCAATGAATAAACCTCCAAAGTTTCTTTTCAGATTAGTCCTTTACTACCTCTTAAAATATACCATCCCCAAGGATTTCTAAATGACAAGATCCTGCAAATGGTGAGTCTTGGAACTGGAGCCCTGGGAGGTTGGCTCAGGCCCAGGGACCCATTTAGCTGATGCTATGTTCTGAAATCACCCTGATTATAAAGCAGAGTTTCTAAGCACCGACTCTAATGTCAACTCAATAACTTGACTCTGCAAAGTTAACGGGAACCCAGGAAGCCTGTTGCAGCACTGTGAGTTATTGCTGTTGTTCAGCTAGGGAATTGTTACTGTGAGTTACAGGTCTCTGTGCTCCAGACAAAAACACGGAGCCCAAAGGGAGTGGTGAGCTTTGAGCAGGGAAAAAGGGCAAGTACCCCAAAAGCACTTGAGGATAAGAACCCTCCTAGGTGTAACCTCATGAGCAGTGAGAAAGTCCCCCTTACTTCTGAGCGATTTCTGGTAAAGATTAATGGAGGCCTGAAATCTCTTTAACATGGAAAAGGATATTCTTTAATTCTACAATCAGAGCCAAAGATTGCTATGCAAACGCTCTTGTTGGGAGAAGGAATAGGGTAATGGCATAAGTCAGCCATACAGAGGTGAACGTGCAGGCAAGAAGCTCTAATGTGTAGGTGCCTGAGATAGAGGCCTTACTCTCTCTTCAGTGATGGGAGTTCAACACAGAAGCAGGAAGAGGCACTAGGAGTGTCTGATGGACCTATCCCCCTTCCAACCTCGGCCCCAGGACAACGTATCAGAGTCTGAGTGCATGCATTTGTATGCATGAGTGCTCCCGTATGAGTGCACATGGACACAGGCTCATTATATTTAAAGATTATGAAGAAATATTAGCATTGGCTGAGCACCCAAGTATGCCAGACACTGTACACATGTTCTCTCACCCAGTCCCTACAAAGTAGTTCTTATTCCCCAAGTCAGAAAACTGTGGCTCAGAGGGATTAAATTGCTTGTTTGAGATTTTAGAATGTAATGAAGTCTGGAAATAAAACCAGGTTGGGGGTGGGGCATGGCCTAAGCTTCCAACTTCGATTTACATCTACAAATGAGATAATAGAAATAGCAACCCTGTTTGCGTGTGCATTAAAAGTGTTACTTTGTTAAACATAATCATTTAGAACAGTTCACACTTTTTGTTACTTCTTCTGTCATTTCAGCTGTCTTTGTTATACTAAGAGCCTTAGTAAAATGGAATTGAATGGAGCTTCTCTGGACCTCTGAGAGGCCCTGTCTCTGCTGCTTCAGAGTAATCACCACCTGGCCAGTAAACAATCTCTCTAGGATGCATATCTAATCTTGTCATTCGCTTATTTAAACTCCTTCAAAGACTTCCATTTTCTTTCATTTAAAGGTCCAATCCCTTAGCTTTGTCTTTAATAATCTGACCCCACCTGACTGCCTGATCCCATCTCATGCCACTTTACTTCATACGCCCTCTGAGAGCCCTGCAGAACTTCCGACTAGCTGCTCACCAAATGTGTCATGCTCCTTAGTAGCTCCATTATCTGACAATTTTGGTCCCTCTGCCTGGAATCTCTCCTCCTACATTTTCACCTGGATAACTGCCACTCCGCCTCTAGAATAGTTGTTTAAGGTGCCAGCATGGGGTAGGGATGGGGATGTGGGATTCAGTTTAAAGGCAGCAATATAATGTTTAACCACATATAGTCAAAACTACCCTTGAAAATGTACTAAAGTATCTCAAAGTGCTTGATATATGGTATTGTTTATACAACCTTGTACATAAATATGTATGTGAAAAATATGTATCATTAAGCACCAGAATCACATTCAGAGCAGTGCAGTAAAATGCTAAAGCATGAGAAGTGGGGAACTGTGATCCCATGAGGGAATCGCAAGTGTACTTCTGCCTTCTCATGATCACCTAACTGGGACTCACTGAGTTTTCCTGGTACCTGAATTATCAAAAGTGTTAGTTCTCTGTCTGTCTGTCTCTGTCTCTCTCTCTTTTCAGTGTAGATGCACCCCTGTAATGCTATCTCACTATAGCCAAGTATTCTGTGAATTTTTCCTGACTCCCTTAGACAGTATCAGCTTCATAGAATTCTACTCATATCTTACTATAGCATCCATCAGGTCTTGTCATAATTGTCTAAGTATCTGTTCTCCCAAATAGACTGTGAACTCCTCCAGAGTATGACCCATGTCATCTTTATTATTCTACCCATAGCACCTAGGACCGTTCTTAGCAAAGATAAGACCAGTGCTTTTCAAAGCGTATTTCGTGGATCAGCATCAGAATTACCTAGGGCACCTCTTAAAACGCAAATTCATGAAAGAGAACAACAATTTTAATTTACTTTTTATTTAAGGTTCTGATTCAGCACTTCTCGGGGTGGATCCAGGAATCTCTACTTTCAAGGCTTTTCCCAGGTGCTATTTCTCAGTTGATACAAATGTAAATGTGGCCTCTTTTCTGATGCCTTCTCCATCTACTCCCCTCTCCCTCATAGATGTAAGCACTTCTGTTGCTGTGGGATGAGATATGGGAAGGCATCCGAACTGAGATGCAGGGCCGCGTTGCTGGCACCAAGAGGGGACGGATGGGAAGGATTTGGAAGGATGGCTTGAATTTTCACAGAGGTTTTGCACACGGGTCTGTGCACTTGAGTTGACGTTGCCACAAAAGTTGTAAAGTGATCATTACAGTTGATTCTTCAGGACTCATTCCATCTCTTTTCCATTGAATTGCAGCAAGGCAAGTTGGGAAATTGATCTCAGCTCAAAGAGTAGGCCTGATTAGTCTGAGAATAAACCCATCCCTTTTGCCAGTTATGATTCAGACATTCAACCTGCCTGAAATTCAAATAAAGGTTTATTGAGGTCTTTTGGGAAACTTTGTCCCTGCTTTTAAGAGATAGGCTCTTCCCCTGGTTGTGCAAGAAAACATGTGGCTCTGATTGCTGTTGATGACTTTCTTATGCCCGTAAGGAGAATCTAGCCTTAGAGAGCTGCTGATTTCTGGATAACAGACTACAGTGATGGAAAGAATCTGGGTCTTTGCTGGCATTTTAGAAAACTGTGGTAAAATATACAGAACATAAAACTTACCATCGTAACCATTTTTAAGTGTACAGCTCAGTGGCATTACGTACATTCATATTGTTGTGCAACTGTCAAAACCGTCCATCTCCAGGACCTTTTCATCTTCCTCAACTGAAACTCTATACCCGTTAAACACTAACTCTCCCATTCTCCCTCCCTCCAGCCCCTGGCAACCACCATTCTACTTTCTGTCTCTATGAATTTGACTCCTTTAGGAGCCTCATATAAGAAAAATGGTAAATATTTGCCCTTTTGTGACTCGCTTATTTCACTTAGCAAAATGTCTTCAAGGTTGATCCATGTAGTAGCATGTATAAAAACTTCCTTCCTTTTTAATGTGAATACTATTCCATTGTATGTAGGTACCACGTTTTGTTCATCTATTCCTCCGTCTATGGATACTTGGGCTGTTTCCACCTTTGGGCTACTGTAAATAATGTTGCTATAAACACAGATGGACAAATATCTGTTCAAGTCTCTGCTTTCAATTCTTTTGGGGACGTACGCAGAAGCAGAATTGCTGGATCACATGGTAGTTCTATGTTTAAATTTTTGAGGAATCACCATACTGTTTTCCATAGCAGCTGCACCATTTCACGCTCCTACCAACAATGTATGAGGGTTCCATTTTCTCCACATCCTTCCCAATACTGGTTACTTTCTGGTTTTTCGCTTTTTTCTTTTTAATAATAGCCATCCAAATGGATGTGAAGTGGTATCTCACTGTGGTTTTGATTTGCATTTCCCTAATTGCTAGTGATGTTGAGCATTTTTTTCATGTGCTTATTGGCCATTCGTATATCTTCCTTGGATAAATGTCTATTCAAGTCCTTTGCCCCTGTTTTAATCAGGTGGTTTGATTTTTTATTGTTGAGTTGTACTTGATGACGCTTTTAAGCTGCTAGATCAACCAACCCTGAAGTCTTCCCTGACTTTGTACTCCAAGTTATATAATCTAGTAAACTACCTGTGGTAGACAGAATAATGGCCCATCAAAGATATCTGTGTTCTAATCTCTGAAATCTTTGAATATGTTCCCTTACATGGCAAAAGGGACTTTGAAGATGTGATTAAATTAAGGATCTTGAGATGGGAAGATTATCATGGATTATCCAGGTAAACCCAATCACAAAGGTCCTTATAACAGGGAGGCAGCAGGGTCAGAGTCAGAGAATGAGATGTAACAATGAAAGCAAAGGTCAGAGTGACGTGGGGCCATGAGCCGAGGAATGTAGGCAGCCTCTACAAGCTGAAAAAAGGTAAGGAAAGAATTTTCCCCTAGACCTCCAGAAGGAATAAAGCTCTGCTAAAACTTTAATTTTTGTTCTGCAAGACCCATTTCAGACTTCCGACCTCCACAATTGTAAGATAATGCATTTGTGTTATTTCAAGCCTCTAAGTTTGTGGTAATTTGTTATAGCAGCAATTGGAAACTAATAAATACCTTTTGGTTTAAGTCATAGCAGGCTCAGGGTTGGTCGATTCAGCAGTTTAAAAGTGTCATTAAGTACAACTCAACAATAAAAAACCAGACCTCTTGATTAAAAAAGGAGCAAAGTTTATTCATTATTTACAACCAAGAGTATCTTAATTGATACACCAGGTCAACCAACAATAAAACAGCCAATAGCAGCCAATTTTCTTTCAGTGAATTCTAGCTATATAGCTACCATTTTTAGGGAGGTTGATAAAAGCAGTCATTGCATGATGGGGAACTGACTAGGAAAAGAAATCTAATGTGCATTATGGTTAGAGAACAACTGAAATCACACTCAAATGTTTGATTAATGAATGAATGACATCTTTTGGTTTAGTTTGATTATTGGTGTTTATAATTCCCTCCCTGGTTTAACGACTGTGGTACTGACCTGTAGGGGCTGTGTATTCCTCACCAGACTTTGGCTTAGCATGTGTATTTGAGGGTGAATATGTATAGGAGTTGATTGTTGCCCCAGAGGCTTGTCTTATAAACTTAGACTCTTGCAAACTCTATTTTGCCTCCCTCAGGGACCTTTTCCTTCCTTGTTATTTGTTGTTAAATCACTAGGCTGAGCTAAGTACCCAAACAACAGATCTTTCTCATCGTGTCCCAGAGGAAAAAAGCCTAGTCCACTTACCTTGGACCCAAAGTTCCCAAATCACTAATGAAGCATACAGTGTGTAGGTCCTGATTCCACCTTAGATGGGCAGAAATTCTTGCCTTAAAACAAAGCAACCAAAAAGCCAAAACAGACAGGCTTGTTTCTCTTCCTCTCCTGATGTCTAGAGTTCATGTTAAAACTGCGTTTCCTGTCTTTACTCTCAGATGAGAGTGTAGAGAATTACAGAGCAGTGCTGAAAAGATTGTTAAAGACCCTGCAGATTACTTTGAAGGGAGAAGAACACTTTATGGAAAACGTATAAGCAAATCCTGTGCCTGGAAGTAAAGCTCTTTCCTGGAATAAAATTTTCCATTTATCAGGTATCTGTTTCCCCATGACGAGCTCCAAACAACTGGAGACACGATCATTTTTCTTTCTAGGCTAGCTAATGATCTAAGTTGTGGATTCTTCAGACACTTGGCTTCTCTGCAATCTCCCCAAGCTGCTAGATTTTTGGACTTTTCATAGTAGGTCAGCAGCCCCACTAGAGCTAAAATATTGTCCTTGACAACTGCCACTTAGAATTCAAGGATCATAAGAAACTGGGTATTTCTGTGAAAACAGATTTCTAATGAACTTCTTGACTCCAAGCTTCAGGGCTCAGGAGACGAAGCAGCCTGTGCAGGTGGATCTGCCTCATGTCATGTTCTTCACAAACTAACTTCAGGTGCAGAACTTAACTTTCACCTTGTGCTTTGGAGGAAGACAGGCTTGGGTTCAAGTCTTAGCTCTCTCTCAATACTAGCTGGAGGTAATTTTGAGGTTGTTTAGCCACTCCCAGCTACAATTTCATTATCCGTGAGATGGAGATAATAGTATTCACCTCGCAGGGTTGTTGTGAGCATTATATGAGATCACATGTATACACAGTAAATGTTAAGGAATTGGAAAGGAATAAGGGAATTGGAAAGTGTTGTAGCTACTTGGGAGCCAAGTTCTTGCCCTATGAGTCTCTAGACTTCCCTGACAAAATCATAATTCCTGACTGGAACTCTACAATAAACTCTTGGTAAACAGCTCTGGAATTGTAGTTGAAATTCTACAACCAGAGAACCCAAATCTTGTTCTATGGTGTTTTACCATCGCATTGGTTTTTTTTTAGTTCTGCTAATTGTGACTTAAGATAAATTATTTTAGGGAGCAAGCAGCTTCTCTGCAGCAAAGTGAGTATTAAGTTTAACAGGCTTCAGGTTACTGTTTAATGTAGAGAATCACTAATCCTACTGACCAATTTGGTCAAACACATTCCATTCCAATTGTGTTATCTCTCATCCCAATGACCCCCAGGGCTAACTCAACCTGCTGGCTGAACAGGTGGCCCCTTCCTTTCCCACTTCTCCACGTGTTGTGTTGTATTACATTCTTCTCATGGGAATATTAACGTTCAAGGGGAATATGAATCTATCCCTGCTTGAACTACAGACTATAAAGTAAGGTTGAAGTCTGTTACTTTCTACTTCCAGACTGGTACATTAATATCAGTTTCTTAATCCAAAAGAGGTACATGTGGTCATCTAAATGATCAACATGACCTCTACGAGTGCCTAATGTACACCTTAGAAATGACATTGAGGGGAAAAGGAATTGGTCTTCTTATCATCACTCAATAGGAGGGTACAAGGGACCTTAACTCAATATCAGATCTCACCACCTGTGCCTTTCAAGCATCACTTTTCCTCAATTTGGTAGTTAGAAAGGAATATATATGCGTATATGTGGCTCAGGTGAATCAAAAGAATACCAAAGAAAGAAACCCATAAAAACTCCTATTTTGGATATCGTTTTGAGTGTTTGTAACAGAGACCCAAACTGACAATGGCTTAAACAAATAGAAGTTTATTTCTTTCTCACATTGCAGTCTGGAGGTAGGCAGTCCGGGCTGCATGGCTACATGACAACTCTGCTGCGTGAAGTTGTCCGGGGATCCAGACTCCTATCCTGTGGCTCAACCAATCCTAGGGTATGTCGCTTTTCCACGTGGCTTAAAATGGCTCTCCACAATGCCTAAGAACCAAATAGCAGGAAGAAGGAAGTAGGAGAAGGAGGAGATGCCATCTCCCTTTAAGAGTTTGAAGAGGAGGTTCTTCAGGTCTCTTCTAGCCACATCCCGTTGTCAACAGCTTAATCACATGACCACAACTGGCTGAAGGTAAGCCTGAGGAATGTACTCTTAAGCTTAGTGGCCATATGGCCAACTAATAATCCTTATTTATTTATTTATTTATTTTTTTATTGAGTTATTGATAGGTTACAATCTTGTGAAATTTCAATTGTACATTAATGTTTGTCAGTCATGTTGTAGGTGCACCACTTCACCCTTTGTGCCCACCCCCCACCCCACCTTTCCCCCGGTATCCACTCAACTGTTCTTGGTCCATAGTTTTAAATTAATAATCCTTTTACTTTGGAAGAAGGGGAGAATAGATATAATGGAACAAGGAACAGTCTAAAAATTATTCATGCCTTTGAGTTTTTAGGAGAAAAGTATTAACCTGCGTGCCTTCTGACCATAAACACCCCCAGGCAGCATTTATGACCATAAACACACCTAGATAGTATTTATAGCCACTAAGGCAGGTCTGTTCCAATGAGATTCTTCCAGTTGTGAAATCTTTTCATACTGATGGGTAAGTAGCTACTCCTCTAAGACCCCCACTCATCCCCCTGGCTGGCCCATCCCCTCCTGCCCTGCACTATACTCTCCATGATCCAGCAACTAAAGGGTTGAGGCCTGGCTCAACAAGGGGCTTTGAGGACCCTATTCCTGTTCATTCTAATTGATTACTGCGGGCCAATACAGCTGGTAACCTATCTTGACTCTCACTCCTGCACTTAGATGGAAGGGCTGCTCCAGCAGGAAGTTAACTCAGGATTTTTCAGTTGCTTGATCATGCACAACTGAGACCTGGTCATGGCTGACACTGTGTCTTGGTTTCTCTATCTCTAAAATGTGAGAGATACCTTTTGTAATTAAGTCAGGAAGCTGGCAAGGAAAGGAACCAGTGACATCATTAATCAGATATAAAGATATAATAATAAGGAGTGACATCCTGACCCTAGTCAAAGGGAAATTTAAGAGAGACCATTCCATAAAGAGAACTGGAGGAGCCATTGAATAAGGTTTAAAAAGACAGGTTCTGGGCTAGGACTGGCAGAAGGAAGAGATCATCTCCTGCAAGAAAATATAATGAAAAAGAGAGCAAGGCTAGATAGAGTCTCCAAGCAGCAATACTGGTATCTTAAAAGAAGAAATTATAAATAAGCACATTTCCCTCACCCAGCCAGAGAGAGGCTTGCTGATTGGCCTCCTCTCTGTTATTTCCCGGAGGAACACCAAACACACAGTATGTGTGGAGTCTCAAAATAATGTCATAAAGCTAATCACACCCCAAAGCGCACTTTGCCCCATCAATATTCAGTCTGCCTTTGCATTCCCAAAGAAGCACAATAAGAAAACCAGGCTCAGGCAAGTTCCTTAGCCACCCTGAGCCTTGATGATTTTTATGTGTAAAAGAAGCGTAATTCTTTATTTTTTAAAGATTCCACTTTTTCCTTTTTCTCCCCAAAGCCCCCCGGTACATAGCTGTATATCCTGAGTTGTGGGTCCTTCTAGTTGTGGCATGTGGGATGCCACCTCAGCGTGGCTTGATGAGCGGTGCCATGTCTGCACCTAGGATCCAAACCAGCGAAATCCTGGCCTGCCACAGTGGAGCACGTGAACTTAACCACTCAGCCACGGGGCCGGCCCCAAAAGATGGATAATTCTATTTACCTTTCATGGTGGTTGTGAGGTTTAAATGAGAAAATGCACATATGTATCCTGTAGCCCTGGTAAATGGTAGGTGCTCAGAAATTTTCAGTTTCTTCTTCCTCAGTTCCTGGACATTTCTAGGTCACTGGTTGTTATGAAGAATAAAAATTTAAGCTCAGCACAGACCTCCTAACTAACTTCATTGTCAGTCTTTCCAAAAGGCAGCATTAAAATTAGCAGGGTGTCTGCCCTGTAAAACCCAACCCTGGATCATGCCACCATATCCATAATCTCTGCTTTTTCCCCAGGACTGTAGACCTCTGCTAGAGACAACCACACCAGCATGCTCATTGGTGCCACATGATTTACAAATTCACCTGAATCTTCAACATGGAATCACCTTTTGATCTGTCCCACCTCCTCATCAGTCTCTTTCGTTCTCCACACCCTTTCAACCTTTGAGTCTTTGTTAGTCTCTGCTCACCGCCAGCCTCTCTTCATCACAGACCATCTCCTTTCTGAGTCACTAAGAAAACAGATACTGCTTACAAGTTTATCTGTATCAGCACTCCTCCTTTATCTCTTTGCATCCTGATTTGGCAGAAGAGGAGTCCTGCCTCCTGCCCAAACTTAATCATCCCATCCGTTTTATACTCTGAGGACCATGTCCCATCTCTTATCCCTTCTGTCTCTTGTATTTTCAGCCACTGCCTCTCCACTAGCTCTTTCTCATCAGCCTTTTAAACGTATTCAAATATCTACTATCTTTTTGTAAGTTGAGGTATAATTGACATATAACATTATGTTAGTTTCATATGTACAACATAATGATTCGATATTTGCATATATTACAAAATGATCACCACAATGTCTAGGTAACATCCGTCACCACATATAGTTACAAATTTTATTTTCCTGTGATGAGAACTTTTAAGACCTACTGTCTTAGCAACTTTTGAATACGCAATACAGTATTATTAACTATATTCACCATGCTGTACATTACATCCCCAGGGCTTATTTACTTTTTAACTGGAAGTTTGTACCTTTTGACCACCTTCTCCCATTTTGCACACTCTTCCACTCAGCACCTCTGGCAACCACCAAGCTGTTCTCTATATCTATGAGCTTCTTTTCTTAGATTCCACATATGGGTGAGATCATACAGTATTTGTCTTTGTCTGACATTTCACTTAGCTTAATGCCTTCAAGGTTTATGTCATCACAAATGGCAAGATTTTCTTCTTTTCTACTATTTTTTAAAAAAAACTTCAATCAGAGCCAGCCCCCATGGCCTAGTGGTTAAAGTTTGGTGTACTCCACTTTGGTGGCCCAGTTTGGCTCCTGGGTGTGGAACCACATCACTCATCTGTCAGTAGCCATGCTGCGGCAGTGGCTCACATAGGAGAACTAGAAGAACCTGCAACTAGAATATACAAGTATGGACTGGGGCTTTGGGGAGGGAAACAAAAGAGAGAGAGAGGAAGATTGGCAACTGATTTTAGCTAGGGAAAATCTTTCCCAGAAAAAAAAGCCTTCAATCAAAGTTGACACTTTGTTCCACTGTAGCCCCTACGTTTTCTTTTCTTTACAGATAAGCTTCCTGAAAGAAGCTCCAATTCATCCCTCAGCTATTTTCCCTTCTGCTCCCATTATGCCACTTTCCAAAATCACCAATGGCTTCCTTGTGTTTGATCCAAAGAACAGTTTTATTTTTTTCATTTATTTATTTATTCTTTCTCTGCCTTGTGATAATAAAAGGAATAGAAAAGTAGATACTATTATTATCTTTATTTTATGGATGAGAACATTAAGGCTTAGCAAGGTTAGGAAACTTACCCAGAGTCTAGTAGGTATTCAAGGTAACACCAGAATTTGAACCTAGGCCTATCTCCTAGTTTTCCTACACCTCAGAGATCACTATTTCTCAGTCTCCTTTGCAGGTTACTCTTCATCATTGGAGAGTCCAAGACCTTAATCCTCAGACCCATGTCTATCTATACTTACTCTCTTAGTCATCTATTCCAATCTCATGACTTTAAATATTGTGGTGAATCATCTGCAAAGATGGTCAACAATTCCTCCCATCATTGCATGTGCACATTGTCTCTCCTATGAGGAGGTGGAGTCTATTTCTCCTCCTCCTTGAATCTAGGCTGGCCTTGTAACTTGTTTTGACCCACAGAGTGGATGAAATTGGAATGTGAAAATCCTGGCCCAGTCCTTAAAGTTTGTGCTACATGAGTAAATGATAAGTGACCATGCGGCAAGAGAGAGGCCGCACGGAGGCGAATTAAGGAGCCTCAGATAACAGTCAGCACCAACGACTCAGACATGGATGTGCCAGCAGCCCCTGAGATCCCAGATAATTGCAGCCACATGAGTCATGAGAAACCCACAGAATCACGAGAAATAATAATTCACTGTTGTTTTAAGCTACTAAGTTTTGGGATGTCTTTAAACACAGCATTAGATAAGAAAACAAATGACATCACATGCTGATGACTCCAATTTATATCTCCAGCTCCAACATTTCCCCTGAACTTTAGATTCATGTATCTGACTGTTCCCTGGATGACTAAGAGGCATCTAACAGGCCTAACACAGACTTTTTTTTGGTAACAGCTTTATTCAAGTATAATTCACATACCATACAATTCACTCATTTAAAGTATATAATTCAATGTTTGTAAATATATTCACAGAGGTATAGCACAGACCTTTGATTTCCACCTCACCACTCAAAAAACCCTGCCCCCTTTCTTACTGATCTCGCCAACTGTTTTTAAGCCCTAAACCTGGGAATCATCATTGGTTTACCTCTTACTCCTCATTGGATCCGTTGGCAAGTTCTGACAGCTTCATCTTTAAAACATATCACAAACCTAACTGCCTCCTTTCATTTCCACCACTCCCATCTTAGTCAAGTCATCTCTTCTTGCCAGGTCTACTGTAATAGCCTCCTAACTGGCTTCCCTAACTCCCCGGCCAACTGGACATCCACTCAGATGACCCTCAGTCAATTCTCTACAAAGCAGAGTGATGATTAAAAAACATAGATCAGGGGCTGGCCCCGTGGCCAAGTGGTTAAGTTCGCGCGCTCCGCTGCAGGCGGCCCAGTGTTTCGTTGGTTCGAATCCTGGGCGCGGACATGGCACTGCTCATCAAACCACGCTGAGGCAGCGTCCCACATGCCACAACTAGAAAGACCCACAACAAAGAATATACAACTATGTACTGGGGGGCTTTGGGGAGAAAAAGGAAAAAAATAAAATCTTTAAAAAAAAAAAAACATAGATCATATCACTCCCCTACCAAAAAACTTTAATGACTTCCCACCACAGAATAGAATCCAAACTGCTTACCATGGCCTACGAGACCGCTGTTTATGTCTGACTATATCTCCCACCACTTCCTTCTTTGCTTACTCTGCTCTAGACGTATTGGTTTTCTTTCTGTTCCTCCAAACCACTGAACTCATTCCTGCCTCAGGGCCTTTTCACTACTATTCCCTCCACTGGGAATGATTTTCTCAAACTGTCATACGGTTTACTTCCTTCCTTAATTAGGCTTCTGCCAAAATGTCACCTTCTCAGAAAGGCATTCTGTGACCGTGCTACCTAAAATAGGAGCTCCCCTGCCCCCTCCAAGCAGAAGTCACTTTTGATGGCCTTACTCTGATTTATATTTTTTTTCCGGCACTTATCACTACCTGACATTATGTCCTACATTTAGTTGTCTGTGTGCTTTTGTTTGTTTCCCTTATAGTGGCAACTGTGCAAATGCTCTTCTCAGATCTTTAAGAGAACCTCTTGCAGGAAGCATAATTGAAAGCCCCAGCTTATATCACTCTGGATACAACACTGCATTGGCACCAAAGCCACACTCCTCCCAGGCTTCTCCTAGCCAATGATTGGGCATGATGGGTGTACAAGAGCTGTCCCATTCCTGAGGAATGCAGGACTCCTCTAATGAGTAAACTTTGCCTTGGAGAGTCCCCATTGACCTGGTCAAAACTTTCTTAGAACTGTGCTACCATCTGAGAGTCTTTCTACCCAAGCCTCCTTTCCCTCTCTCCTTCCACAGAGGTCAGACCTGCATTGGAGTCTGAAGACTCTCTCTGCTTACTCCTCCTCCCTCCCCTTTGTCCTTCACAGGCATTTCCTCTAATAAATGTCTTATACACCTTGGCATCTGCTTCTTGAAAGATCCAAACTGATCCACCTATGATGTACCCCAGTGAAGGGTCATGGAGATACTCCTAGAATCACAGGGTCAACAGAGGCCTGGAAGTTGGACAAAGCCACTGAGAGTGGGGACCTCAATGTCTAGAGGCAATGGTGTAATTAGCAGGCAGCAGCAGTGGATGCTATTTCATGTCTAAAGGGCAAATGGAACCACTTGCATGCAGTATATATGCCAGTCTAGAAACAAGATCATACCAGCTATCTCGCAGCAAAGACCAGCAGAAGCAAGTAGAGAGGGATGGCACTGAGAACTGGCTATCCATACTTCAATTTCTAGGAGAATCTGTAAACTTTCCCCTGTACTACCTGTATCCCACTTGTGTGGGAGCTTCTGAACAAGATTAGACCAGTTACAGTAAATAAGGAAAAAAAAATATATATATATATATTGTGTGTGTGAGGAAGACTGGCCCTGAGCTAACATCTGTGCCAGTCTTCCTCTGTTTTGTATATAGGATGCCACCACAACGTGGTTTGATGAGCAGTGTATAGGTCCGCATTTGGGATCCAAACCTGCAAAGCCCAGGCTGCTGAAGCAGAGCGCTTGAACTTAACTACTATGCCACCAGGCTGGCCCCAGGAAGCCATATCTTTTGTGCATCTGTATATAGCATACAGATTATTCACCATACAGAAAAAGAGGACATTGACATCTTTAGTTTTAACTAAACCATTCAAAGCCTCTTTATGGTCCAAGCTTCTTTATTGCCTTTGAGTCAACTTTCAAGCCAGTAAATTGGAACAGATGAGTTGAAAGATCTGGCTTTAGTCTTATCCTTACTTTTTACTACCTTTTGGGCCTGAAAAACTTGCTAGCCTCTCAGAGCTTTTTTCCTCATCCATAAAATAGGATAATCTATTCCCTGTGCAGATCACATGATTATGGTGAGGACAAATCATATATTTAAAAACCCATGTGCAAATTTATCTTATTAATTTTACAAAATATTATACAAGTATAAGATTGTTTTTAAAGATCTATTACAGCTTATCCATTCTTCAGACTGCTTTTTTTATTGTTTACCTTTTATATAATGATGCCCTCTGCTGTTCTCTTGTATATCTTTACTTCAGACCATACAAGAGACTTGATCCGTATCATCATTCTATCCAAGACAGTTAGAGTGGAAATACCTGGAAATCACTTAGTCTCATTTTGAAGATGAGAGCAAAGCACAGACATAATAGGGAAGTGCCTAAAATCAGTCGAACCAGGACCATAACCCAGACTTCTAGACTCTAAGTTCAGGGCCCTCTAGTCAGAATGGCAATATAGAAGTAAAAAAAAAATACTATTGAGTTTGACTTAAATGTCCAAATAAACTTTATTACCTTGCTCTTCCTCCGAAATTCAAAATCAACATTAAAAGAGTTATTGGTGGCATCTACCCAGTCGCCCAAGACAGAAACCTCAAAGTCAGTATTAATTCTGTCCTCTCCTTTATCCACTGCATAAAATATGTTATGTGGTCTCCTTAATTCTACCTTCTAAATCTGTTTCACTCTCTTCTCCATTTAGATTCCCCTCATTTAAGCCTTCATCTTTTTTAGCCTGTGTTATTTCAACAGCCTCCTAAGTGTTTTTGCAACCTCCAGGTTCACTTGCCCTTCATTCATTCATTCAACAAAATTTTTCTTAAATCCTTACAACATTTCAGGCGGTGTGCTAGATGTGGAGAATTAAAAGAGAAGCAGACATAGTCCACGCTCTCAAGGATACAATATCTAGCAGAGAGAGACAAATATGTAAACAAATGAGGAATTCTGGTTCCTCCAAAATACGCCAAAACAACTTGTTGATGAGACGAAGCTGAGTTTATACTCTCCATAGTAAGGGGGAGCACTCGCTCAACAGAGCCTTAGTAACATTTATAAGTGATGAGGGTGAAATCAGGATATATATGAGGTTTTGAAGTCTTATTTAAGGCGGGTCTTTCGACGGGAAGGGGGACTTAGTTATGATTGGGTAAGGATCATGAAACAACAGTTTAAGATTGGTAGACCCAGCAGGTGAGCATTTGAGGAGAGGGTTCTAAGACTCTTTGGGTGTGAAATATTGGTTGATGTATTCTGTTGGGGAGTTGATGGTTCTCTCAGTAAGTTCCTGGAATGTGTACTAAAGGTTATTTGTAACTTTTATCTTTCTAGGCAAGAATTTTCTGGAATAGTAATGTTGATGAAGACAATAGAATAATAAAGTCACGTGATGTAGACAACAAACTTTGTGGTGGTAGATGGGTTCACTTTTCATAAGGGAGTATAGCAAAGCATTGTAGATACCTGTATTGGGCACTGCAGGTGCATAGAGGAAGGAGTGTTCAATGATCCTTGGAGTCAGAGTGGGGAAGAATCCAAAGAGGTTTTACAGATTTGAACTGTCCCTTAAAAGGTGAATAATATTACGTTTATGGATATACCACATTTTGTTTATCCACTTATCAGTTAATAAACATTTGGGTTGTTTTCACTTTTTGGCTATCATGAAGAATACTGCTATGAACATTCATGTACACCTGTTTTTTGGAAACATATATTTTCATTTCTCTTGCGTATATTCCCAGGAGTGAAATTGTTGGATCATATGGTAATTCTATGTTTAGCTTTTTGAGGAACTGCCAAACTGTTTTCTGAAGAGGCTGCACCATTTTACACTTCTACCAGCAATGTATGAGTGTTCAAATTTCTCCACATTCTTGCCAACTCTTTTTATTTTCCATTAAAAAAAAATTATAGCCATCCTAGTGGTGTAAAGTGGTATCTCATTGTAGTTTTGATTTGCATTTTTCTAGTAACTAGTGATGTTGAACATCTTTTCATGTCCTTGTTGGTCGTTGCCATATCTTTGGAAAAATATCTTTTCAAATCCTTTGCCTATTGGATTTTTAATTGGGTTATTTGTCTTTAAATTCTTGAGTTGTAAAAGTTAATTATTCTGGATACAAGTCCCTTATCAGATATATGATTTGCAAATGTTTTCTCCAGTATTGTGGGTTGTCTTCATTTTTTTGATGGTATCTTTTGAAGCACGAAAGTTGTAAATTTTTTTATTGAGGTGAAAGTCACATAACATAAAATTAGCCACTTTAAAGTGAACAATTCAGTAACACACAGTGCACTTAAAATGTTGTACAACCACCACCTCTATCCACTTCGGAAACATTTTTATCGTCTGAAAAGGAAGCCCTATACCCGTTAAACAGTTGTTCCCGTTCCTCTTTCTCTGTAGTCCCTGGAAACCACCAATCTATGTTCTGTCTCTATGGATTTACCTATTTTGAATATTTCGTATAAATGGAATCATGCAATACGTGACCTTTTATGTCTGGCTTCTTCCACATACTAGAATGTTTTTGACGTTCTTCCATATTGTAGTGTTTATCAGTACTTAATTCCTCTAAGTGGCTGAATAAATCAGGAAGTGTGAGTCCTCCAACTTCTTTCTTTTCAAGATTATGTTAGCTATTCAGGGCCCTTAGCAATTCCATATTAATTTAAGGATTTGCTTTTCTGTCTCTACAAAGAAGGCTAGTGGAATTATGATAAAGATTGCATTGAATCTGTAGATTACTTTGGGTGGTATTGCCATCTTTTCAATATTAAGTCTCTCAAGCCATGAACATGGGCTGTCTTTCCATTTTGTTAGGTCTTCTCTAATTTCTTCAAGCATCATTTTGTAATTTTCCATGTACAAGTCTTCTACCTCCTTAGTTACATTTATTACCAAGTATTTTATTTTTTTGGAGGATATTATAAATAGAAATGTTTTCTTAACCTCCTTTTCAGATTTTTCATTGCTAATGTATAGAAACACAACAGATTTCTTGTTTGTTGTTTTTGTACCCTGTAACTTTGGCGAATATGTTTATAAATTCTAGTATTTTTATTATGGCTTCTTTTGAAATACATATTTACATACATATATGATCATGTCATTTATAAATAAAAATAGTTTTACTTTTTCCTTTACAATTTGGATGCCCTTTATTTCTTTTCTTGCCTAATTGATCTGAGTAGAACTTCTAGTATATTCACCATTTTGAATAGCAGTAGCGAAAGCAGGCATCCTTGTCTTATTCCTGATCTTAGAGAAATATTTTCAGTCATTCATGATTATGATATTAGCTGTGGGCTTTTCATAAATGCCCATTATCATGCTAAGGAAGTTCCCTTCTATTCTTATTTTGTTGAATGTTTTTTACCATGAAAGGGTGGTTGGATTCCATCAATAACTTTTTCTGCTTTAATTGAAATCATGATGTGATTCTATTCCTTCATTCTGTTAATGTGATCTATTACGCTGATTAATTTTCCTATGCTAAATCACCCTCGCATTCCTGGGATAGATCTTACTTGCTCTGGTCCTTTTAATATGCTAATGAATTTGGTTTGCTAGTATTTTGTTGAGAATGTTTGAATCTATATTCATAAGGAATATTGGCCTGCAATTTTCTTTTCTTGTGATGCCTTTGTGTGGCTTTAGTATCAGGGGAAAACTGTCCTCATAGAATGAGTTAGGAAGTATTCCCTCCTCTTCTGTTTTGTGGAAGAGTTTGAGAAGGATTGGTGTTCATTCTTCCTTAGGTATTTGGTAGAATTCACCAGTGAAGCCACTTGGTCCTGAACTTTTCTTTGTTGAGGGATATTTTTTATTACTGATCCAATCTTTCTAATTGATACAAGTCTGTTCATATTTTCCATTTATTCTTGAGTCAGTTTTGGTAATTTGTGTGTTTCTAGGAATTTATCCATTTTAATCTAGGTTATGTAATTCGTTGGCATACAAAAGTTTTAAATTTTGATGAAGTCCAATTTTTCTACTTTTTCTTTTGTCGCTTATCCCTTTGTCATCATATGTACAAAAACTTCACCTAACGCAAGGTAATGAAGATTTACTCCTATGTTTTCTTCTAAGACTTTTATAGTTTTGGCTCCTACCTTTAGATCAATGATCAATTTTGAGTTAATTTTTGCATATGGTATGAGATAAGGGTATTGCTTATTTCTACATATGGGTATCTAATTATTCCTGCACCATTTTTGAAACTAATAAGGTTTTGTTGTCCATCTGCCTTGTGTCCATCAGTCCTCCAAACTTGACGTAGACTTCAGCATTAGGTTGAGGGTGTTGCATGGAATTTTAGCTTGGTTTCCAGTGGCGGAAAGAGAATTATAGCTTTGTGAGAAAGGCTCTACTTGTTGGGTAATTCAGAAGAAGGCAGGACATACTGATATCTCCCTCAGGCCTTAGCCCTAAGCCAGAGTGCAAAGGCTGGCATTTGTCTTCATGGTAGACATTTAGAGTGCTCTTGCTCCTCTCTAGCTGCCTGCCACCTACCTAACATGCAGCAAGTGCATTGAGTTGAGGCCTTGGCTGCTTGTGGCCCCAAGCACAGATGTTTGTCTTCTTTCCCTTCTTATTCTGTTAAGATTCTACCCTCTGCTTCCCACAGTGACTGCAAGTAACCTGGAAGATCAACTAAGATTCTATTAGTGGTGGTGATGGTAGTAGTAGTAGTAGCAGCAGCAGGAGAAATAAGGAGAAGAGATAGGGGAAAAATAAGGGAGACGGGCTTGGCATGTGGATGGACGAATAGGAAAACTAGAAAGTAACTAGGAATAAATAAGAAGGACGTCCAAAAATCCAGCAATGAAGCTTTAGTTTTTGCAGAAAGGAGAGACAGGAAAACTTCAGTAGTGTAACAGCTGACTTCAACAACATTCAAGTTGAAGAAAAGTCAGAGGGGTAGAGCAGGGAAGAGAGAACTCAGATGCATTAATAGAAAGGAAAAAATTTAAAAAGGAATCTTCCATTTTCACTGTAGAGGAAATTCAAGAAGTATGAACATCGGTGAGAAACAGTGTTCACACTCTCTTGGGGCCTAATTGCTTTCTCTTAGGCCCACTAGAATACCAAAACCACTCTGATACTGAAAGGCTGAGAAAAGTATAATTTTCCCCTGCTCAGATAACATGCGCAGTTTATTAGGAACTATGACAGGCCTGTGGAAAAGATAATTGGAGAAAACGGTGCATTTCAGTTGCGTTATTGAAATTGCACTCTGGGGGGCAGTATGGTAAGGTTGAAAGATCACGAGCTTTGTAGCCAGACAGACATGGGTCCAAATCTTGGCTCTGCCACTTTACTCCTTGTGTGCCTTTGGACAAGTTATTTAACCTCTCTGAGCCTTCAGCTTTCTCTCTCCAGAATTATATGGACCTCTTAGGTTTTTTGTGAGAATTGAATGAGAGAATGTCAGCAAAGCAACTAGCACGATGTCTGGTACATGTACTACTAGGGGCTCAGAACGTGCCAGTTCCTTACTTCAGTCTCCTATCACTGCATTCTAGTCACAAACTGGACCTGTCTCCTGTTTCTAAAGGCTTGGACTCAGTAATCCTACATCTGATATTCTATTACAAGGAAAACCGTCTGAAGAACAGAAAAGATTTTGTGGTCAAGCATGTTCATTGTGTTTGTTAATACAAAACAAAACAAAAGGAAACAAAAACTGAACACCACAAATACCTAACGGTAAAGGAATGCTATTTATTAAAAATGACATCCATGAAGGCTTTTAATAACAGTGAAGTGCTAACATTATAGTATTATGCTAACAAAATTTACATATACAATTCTACATACAACCATATTAAATATGTTGAAAATATGTATAGAAACAATACTAAATGAAATACACCAAAATATTAATGAAGGTTGCCTCTGGGTGGAGGATTATGAGTAACTACTTTTGTTTTACTTTTCTTTTCTACCTTGCATATAACATCACTTTTTATTGAGGTAACATTACTTTTATACTAAAAAATTTATTTAATTACAGAATAATTTTTAAAAGGATCTTGAGGAATACTCCATAGCAATGAGAATGGTCTACAACTACATGTGACAATATGGATGAATTTCACAAGCACAGTGTTGAGCAAAAGGAGCCAGATGCAAAAGAGTACACAGTGCATAATTCAATTTGTATAAAATACAAAATCAAGCAAAACTAATTTATGCTATTAGTAATCAAGATAGTGGCAACCCTTGGAGGGAGGGCAGGTAGTAACTTTTGCATCTGGCTCCTTTTGCGCAACATTACATTTGTGAAATTCATTGTGTTTGTGGGGTGAGGATAGTGCCTGGAAATAGGCACAAGGGGGCTTCTGGGATCTGGTGATGTTCTGTTTCATGATCTGGGTGCTAGATGTGCTTAGTGTGTGAAAATTTATCACCCTTATGAATAGTGTTATACTTCAAAAAAAAAATAAAAATAAGATGGATGGATGGATGGATCGATGGATAGATGGATAGGTAGGTAGGTAGGTAGGTAGGTAGATAGATAGATAGATAGATAGATAGATAGATAGATAGATAGAAAATGTGCTAAGTGAATGCAAATCGCCATTGATGCCTTATCTGAAGGAGAAATTCATCTTTAGAAAAAAAGAACACCTTGTTTTGGCCACAAGATGGCATCATTAGTTGCTTGGAAATCAAATTCCAAGGTGCTCTTCAGCACATTTTAAGAACCAAATATTTGGTGTATTGTCTTAGAAGAAGAGAACTTAGAGATTTTCCACTCTGACGTTATCTAATTTTCCAGATGAAAGAAATACGGCCGTACAGGAATGACTTGCCCGAGATTACACTGCTGGTTAGAAGAAGACCTAGGCTGAAAACCTAAATTTCTGGGCAATCAGTTTGCTCTGCCTTGCTTAAAAACTCTTATTTTCAGTTCCATTTCCTTCCTACAATGCTCTGGAATAAGAAGTTTATCAAGGAGTGCCCCTCCTTTTATAACCCCAGAAAACAGACTGTCTCAAACAGAATCGAAAATTCATGACTAGAATTGGCAGTATTGGCCCGCTGCAGTGTGAAATTTCCATATATGGACATTTAAAAACATTACATGGCCAATTCTGCCTGAGCTGGCTCAAATTTCTACTTCCTTAGATGGGAAGGATAGACCAGATACCATCTGTCTGTCTTTTTTCCCTCTCTCCCTCTCTTTTTTTGTTTCTTTTAGCCTCCCTCCCTCCCTTCTTCCTTTGTTCCTTCCTTTCTTCCCTCCTTCCTCCCTTCTTTCCTTCCTTGTCTATTATCTCTATTTGAACCACAGGAGCCACCAATGCCTCTCAGAAACAAAAACTCAAAGTCAAATGCAATGGTTTTCTTGAACAGACCAGACCTCAGGTCTGTGTTGTGATTTATTTGTCACTGTTGCAGAGGACTTGCAGGAGAGAGCAAGATGTGGCAGATGAAAGTGTCAAGCTAAGATGAAAGATCTCTGTCCTTGTAACCTGGACCTTTGGAGAGGCTCCTTGATGGATAAGGACATCTGCAGGCAGAGGAGGAAGCCCATTAGCAGGCTGCAAGGTGCACACAGCAATCTTTTTTGATGACCTCTAATTGAAAGGCAGGTTCCGTATATGGGGGTCAGACGAATTAGAACAAGGAGGGGGTGATTTGCCCCCTAGCGAACATTTGCCCATGTCTAGAGACATTTTTGGCCGTCACAACTGGGAGGAAGGTGTTACTGGAATCTAATAGGCGGAGGCCAGGGATGCTGCTAAACGTCCTACAATGCACAGCACAGCCTCCTGCAACAAAGAATTAGCCAGCCCCAAGTGTCAATAATGCCAAGGTTAAGAAACCCTGCTTTATATAAAATTAGATCCCAGTGAAATAATTTGGCACCTTATGTCTTTCTGATTTTTCACGCAAACCAGATACAAGAAGAAGAAGAAGAAGAGGAAGAGGAAGAGGAAGAAGAAGAAGAAACAAAACTAAATAGGCAATGTCTAACTCCAGGGTGAGGACCTATAGAGAAATAACACAGTTTGATTGGAGTGAATCCATATTTTATTACATAATTTTGCTTTTTCATTTCTTCTTAGGCCAGAGGCATTCAAGTCAGTTCTTAAAACATTGAGTGCCTGCATGCACGAGGAAGGCACAGTACTGATTCACCAAGGGGATTCCTGAAGGTCTAAGTTACACGGTAAGGGAGTCAACCTTAGCCTGACATTTCTCTCTCTTCTGCTCTCTTTCTAAAATGGTGACAAATGAATTTAAATCCAAGTCTCCTTTGAAAAAACAGCTAAACATTCCCTGGCATCCCTCATATTGCATATATGACCCAAGGTCATTTCTGACAACTACCAAGATGATTGTCAGCCTGCCCGGCAGCTCACTGAGTCCAGACCTCAGCTTCTCCCAGTCCTACCCATTGTCCTGCTTCTTGTCACCAGCAAGCATAAACGACACAAGCAGAAAAGCTTATCAGAGGGAAGCCTCAGGTTACCAGAACTCTTGGTGGCTGAGAGAAGGGATTTGGTTAATTTATTTTTCTGGGTAACTAAGGGATAACCTGAGAAGGCATTGTTTCAATCTTTGTGGCTGAAAAATCTTTCTACTATGTGTGTCTCTTTTCCACGTTAGGAAATAAGAGTACCTGGAGGACAAGTTTGAAGCATATGTTTTCATGGCTTGTTCATAAGTGACCACTATCCAGGCCTGGAGATGGTAATTGGAATATAAGAACTTTAGAAATAGTCCAGTCCTTTATTTTACAAATGAGGGAACTGAGCTCCAGAGAGGGAAGTGAACTATCTAAGGTCACAAGGGTCACAGAGCTGGAAAGGCATAGAACCAGCTTCAATATGAGCTTATATTTTCTAAAATTGGGAAGGAAAATAATCTTGCTTAAGTTGAAGGTCCTGGCTAGCATAAATAGAAGGCATAAGTTTTCCTGTTCTTCATCCACTACTTCTGTAAGTACCAGCCAGAACTCTACTGACAAAGTAAAGGATTGAAGCAATTTTCTGAATCATTTGGACTGAAACCCCATTGCATAGCTATAGCCTTTAAATATATGTGGTGTGGCTGTAAAGCAATGTGACCAGTTTCCACAAACCACACGAGAAAACTGGGAACACTGTTATACATTCATACTGCATGCTCTGGATTTTCCATGAATACAGGGGACAGGAAATCCAGAAATAACCCCTAAATTTGTTTGGAAACCAATTTCTACCTCCACCTTCAACAAATCTTTTTCAAAAAGCCACAAAGAAGAAGCAAAACTGACTTAGCCATTCTGTCACATTTCTTCTTATCTTTTCTCTTGTGCATGTTTACTTCATCATCTCCTGGTGCTAATACCAAGGCAAATTACAGAAAGGTCAAAAGGAGGGGGAATTATAAGGGTATGGCAAATGAAAAATAGTCTACTCATGAGGTAAAAGACACAAATGGCAGAATACTGGCCGTGATGCTTACACTTCAAGAAAAAGGATTTATTGACTTCTTCGACTAATTTTTCCCAATAGCCTTGCTACTCAAGGTGTTGCCCAAGGACCAGCAGCAAGGCATCACCTGAGATCTTGTTACAAATGCAGAATCTCAAGCCCCCATGACCTATCTCAAGTTAAACAAGATCCCCAAGTGATTTGTGTGAACTTTAAATTTTGTGAGGCATTGATGTAGAGTATGTTGAGAATAACTCTGGATTAGGACTTAGAAAACCAGGTTTCTCTTCCTGCTTCTGCAACTTACTCATTTAATAAATTTATCCAAATCACTTCCCCTTTATGAGCTTGTTTTCTCATGGGTATAATGAGAGAATTGAACTACAAGACCTCCAAGGGTCTTTATGCCCCAAAATTCTAGGATCTAATTAACAGTGGACACCTGACATTGGATGCTTCCTTGGAAACACCTCGACTTCCTTCAGATTAGCAAAGTTTATGACTGAAAACTCAGCTGGTAAGGCATTGGCTTCCCTGACCATCTCCAACCCCTCCATTCAGTTTGCCCCAATCTCACTGGCCTTCAAAAATTCTGAGCTGGGATGGTCATGGTTATTACCATCTCTTAGTTTTTCAGAATGAGTCTACATGAAGCAACAAGAGAAGGCAGCTGTGCTGATGGTGGGAAGGAACCAATATCCATGGCTGTCCCCCTGGAGCTGGAGGAGACAGAGGTAAATTCTCAGGGTAAGGAGAGCTAGGGACAGCTTCAGAAGCTGATCCCAGTCCACCGGCACTTCCTTCTCACAAAATCACCTAAGAAGCACTAATTTTACCCCCAGCAGTTATTTTTCTCTTTCTGCTCTTCTATCCTGTCACCACATAGTGTTTGGCCACGGCCTTATTTTTCAAAATGAGCTAAAACGAGGTGGAAGAAAAGCATTACCACAAAGCCAGGGCCATGTTCCACAGGAAAAGAGAGATTTGAGTTGGGTATCTTGGGTCTTTCAAACCTCAACTAGCCATCTGCAGACCCTAGCTAAGTACCAGTTCCAGTGACAATTGCTGCATAATAAACTATCCCAAGCTTAGGGGCACAAGAACAATTTTATTATGCTCATGGATTCTGTGGTTCAGGAATTCAGTCAGAGATTGGCTGGGTGATTGTTTTGCTCCTTGTGGTGTCACTTGAGGTCACTTGAGGTACTTAGGTGATGGATGAGATAGTCTGGAGGATCCAAAATGGTTTCACTTTCACATCTAGTGCCTTGGTGGGAATGGCTGGAAGACTGGAGTAGCTGAGATTGTTGCCTGGAGCACTTACGTGTGGCTTCTTACATGTGGCAGTCTCAGAGTTATTGAACTGTTTATGGGGCAACTTGCTTCCCTCAGGGCAATTATCCTAAAAGAACCAGGTGGAAGCTGCATGGCTTTTTATGACTTAACATCAGAAGCAATATAGTGTTGCTTCTGCCATATTGTATTGGTTGAAGCAGTCACAAGACCAACTTAATTCAGAGAGAGGGAATGCATACTTCACTTCTCGATGGGAGGAGTTTCAATAAATTTGCAACCATTTTAAAAAACCTCTTCAGTATTCAGGAGATAAATAACACTGAGGGAACACTCTTTATTCGGTCATGGATTGGACCATGTATGCTACCAAGGACTCTTTTTTCCCGTCCAGTGTGGGACCCATACAAGAGGGCAAGCTCAGCAAGATGCTGAGGATGTTCTTTGGTCCTTTTCTCCACGGCCCACACCATATCTTTCTTCACTGGATCATAGAACTTGGCCTAAAAGGGGGAAGTAAGTGAGGACAAAGACATAGGAAAAAGTGTTCTCCCTTTCTCCCTCTCTCTCACTATCCCTCTTTTTTTTTTTTTTTCATAAGACCTAGATGTGCTAAGCTACCCTCTCTCTGTCTCCTTTCACCTGGGCTGCACCTTGGTCCTGCTCAAATTTCCAAGAGCTGGGGAGTGGTGTCTTATTGCACCAGCCCTCTGGGATCAAGAATAAAAAGAGCAAACTATGCAGAAAAGAAGGGCTCCAAGAAAGCCAAAAGAAAGCAAGGGTTTATTGCCTTAGGCCAGTTCTATTTATATTTCCTATACTCCACGCTAGCAGGGTGGTCTAATTGTGTGGCTCTGTGGACTCCAGAACTCCATTTTATTCTTGATCTGCACCAGAGCTCTCATTCTGAGTGGGAGGAGGGAGTTTCAGTGTCCCACTTCTCTCCCTCCCAAGAGTTACAGTGTATGCCACTTCGCCGTTGTTGATCACTTTGTGCCAGTCACTGTGCCACTTTACACCCATTATCCCAATTAAGTTTCACAACAACCTTGTGAGGTATATAATATTATCCCTGAGTCACAAGTGAGAAAATCCAAGCCTCAATGAGCTGAAATAAATTTTTCTGGCTCACACTGTTAGTATAAAGCAGAACTTAGATTGGAACCAAGGCAATCTGATCCCAAAGCCTGCAAGTAGCAATTTCTCCGTGTTTCTCTCAGCTGAGCAAGACGGATAGTAGCGATTATCATAAAACTATAAAAAATATATATTTATAGTCAATAAGACTGTCGCTTAGGGGCTATGTGCAACTTAGCTGGTATAAATAACCAACATCAGTAAAAGAAGATGTTTAAGAGAGGCTGAGTAATAATAATACTGGTATCTAACATTTACCAAAAGCTTACAATATACCAGGAACTAATGAAACATTTTACCTACATTAATTTGTGAATTGCTCACAACATCCTGGGTGGTAGACACTATTATTATTACCTTTGTAAAAATTAATTAATTAATTTGAATTGTGGTAACGTTGGTTTATAACATTATGTAAATTTCAGATGTACATCATTCTATTTTGATTTCTGTGTAGATTACATCGTGTTCACCACCCAAAGACTAATTATAATCCATCACCACACACGTGTGCCTAATCCCCCCTTTTGCCCTCCTCCCTCCCGCCTTCCCCTCTGGTAACCATCAATCCAACAACTGTCTCTATGTGTTTGTTTGTTGTTGTTTTTATCTTCTATTTATGAGTGAGATCATACCATATTTGACTTAGTCCCTCTGACTTATTTATCTTACCATAATACCCTCAAAGTCCATCCATGTTGTCACAAATGGCCGGATTTCATCGTTTTTTATGGCAGAGTAGTATTCCATTGGGCATATATACCACATCTTCTTTATCCATTCATCTTTTGGTGGGCACCTAGGTTGCTTCCAAGTCTTGGCTATTGTGAATAATGCTGCAATGAACATAGGGGTGCAGATATATTTATGCTTTTGCATTATCAAGTTCTTTGGATAAATGCCCAGCAGTGGGATAGCTGGATCATATGGTAGATCTATTCTTAATTTTTTGAGGGATCTTCATACTGTTTTTCATAGTGGCTGCACCAGTTTCCACTCCAACCAGCAGTGTATGAGAGTTCTTTTTTCTCCACGTCCTCTCCAACACTTGTTATTTACTATCTTGTTAATTATAGCCATTCAGATGGGCAAGAGGTAATATCTCATTGTAGATTTGATTTGCATTTTCCTGATAGTTAATGATGTTGAATATCTTTTCATGTGCCTGTTGGGCATCTGTATATCTTCTTTGGAGAAATGTCTGTTCAGATCTTTTGCCCATTTTTTTAAATTGTGTCTCTGTTTTGCTTTTTTCTTTAGTGCTTACCATGAGGTTTGTATTCAAAATCTCATAGATAAGATAGTCCATTTTCTGATGGCCTCTTATTTCCTTAGACTAAACCGATTCAGTCCCTTTCCTCTTCCTCTCCTAAGTTGTTTTTCTCACATCTTAGTCCATCTTGTGCTGTTAGTTTGTGGTTAAAATGACAAGTTTATACTTGTTTTGATAAACAAGATTATCCTTTGTTTTTGAAAAGATTATCTTTTCCTTCCCTTTATCTTTAGTGCTATTCTTGAGTATTTGCTAACCTGTTCTGATGTATAGCTATAATTTTCTGATTTTGTCTAACTATTTATCTCAATGCTCCATGCTTTGTAACCCATTTTTCCCCTTCAGGTATGAGGGCCTTTTTGAGGATTTCTTGTATTGGAGGTCTCGTGGCTACAAACTCCCTTAGCTTTTGTTTATCTGGAAAGGTTTATATTTCTCCATCATAACTGAAGGGTATTTTCACTGGTAGAGTAATTCTTGGCTGAAAGTTTTTGTCCTTCAGGGATTTGAATATGTCATTCCAGTCTCTCCTAGCCTGTAAGGTTTATGCAGAGAAATCCACTGAAAGCTTGATAGGGGTTCTTTGTAGGTTATTTTCTTCTGCCTTGCTGCCCTTAGTATTTTTCTTTGTCATTCACTTTTGTCAGTTTCACTACTATGGGCCTTGCAGTTGGTCATTTTACATTGACATACTTAGGAGATCTGATAGCCTCTTCCACATGGATTTACATCTCCTTTCGTAGGTTTGGGAAATTCTCTGCTATTATTTCTTTGAACAAGCTTTCTGCTCCATTCTCCTTCTCTTCTCCCTCTTTAATACCTACAATTCTTATGTTGCTTTTCCTAATTGTGTTGCATATTTCTCAGAGACTTTCTTACTTTATTTTTAGTCTTAATTCTCTCTCCTCCTCTATCTGGAGCATTTCAACATGTCTGTCCTCGATTTTGCTGATTCTCTCCTCTATGATGTCAACTCAAGCATTTAGGGGATACATATTTTGTTTTATCTCTTACGCTGTGTCTTTTATTTCCAATATTTCTAATTGATTCTTCTTTATAGTTTCAATCTCTTTTGTGAAGTAGCTCCTGAACTAGTTGAATTGTTTCTCTTAACTCTCTTTTAAATTGTTGAGGTTTTTGATGATAGCTATTTTGAATTCTCTGTCATTTAGATTATATATTTCGGTGTCCTCAGGACTGATTTCTGGGTACTTGTCATTTTCTCTCTGGTCTGGAGATTTAATAGAATTTTTGATACTGCTATAGGGTGTGGCTCTGTTTTAAGCATCATGGTATTATTTGGTTGCAGTTACCACCTATTGCCACTGGGTGGGGGTCAACAGCTGTGTATTCTGAGCCCTTTGTGTTCCTCTGAGATTCCAGGCACTGGATCCTCCCCTGGGCATGTGGGGAGGAGGGGCACTTTCTTCTGTATGCTCTCTGGGTTTTCTCGCTCTGCCCTCACTATCTGCTCTCTTCGCATGTTGGCCTGATTAGGTCACCCCCAAGTTAGCTTTCACATTGGTAGAGGCTTTCCCCTAGGCTGTGAGGGCCCTCAAGGATCTTTGATGTTCCCACGAATGAACATTCCCCACCCTCCCCCATTACTTCCCTCTCAGAGGCGGCCTATGGTCCCATATCCCAGTCTTTTGGGGAAGGAGTGAAATTTTCTCCTGCCCCATTCCACCTCCTCTGAGAGGGGATCCAGCCTCTCTGTCCTCCATCATACAGCTGCGTGGGTTTTTCAGACATCTTTTGTGTTGTGTTTGGATATCTTCTGTTGGAGAATGAATGTCTTTTTTGTGGTATGGTAGAAGCAAGAGATTACCAGGAACGCTCGCTCCACCATGATGCTGACCTCTCTTTTTTTCTTGGTGAGTCTAGCTAAAAGTTTGTCAATTTTGTTTATCTTTTCAAAGAACCAACTCTTGGTTTCATTGATTTTTTTCTATTGTTTTTTAGTCTCTATTTCATTTATTTCTGCTCACATTTTTATTCTTTCCTTCCTTCTACTGATTTTGAGCTTTGTTTGTTCTCCTTTTTTCCAGTTCCTTTAGGTGCATTGTTAGATTTTTTAGAGATTTTTCTTGTTTGCTGAGGTGGGCCTGTATTGCTATAAACTTCCCTCTTAGAACCCATAAATTTTGGCATGTTGTATTTTCATTTTCGTTTGTATCCAGGTATTTTTTTTTATTTTTCCTTTGATTTCTTCATTGACTCAATCGTGGTCCAGTAGAATTTTGTTTAATCTCCACATATTTGTGGCTTTTTTGATTTTCTTCCTGAGAGTTGATTTCTAGTTTCATACAATTGTGGTCAGAAAAGATGCTTGGTATTATTTCCATCTTCTTAAATTTATTGAGACTTGTTTTGTGGCCTAATATGTGATCTATCCTGGAGAATGTTCCATGTGCATTTGAAAAGAATATGTATTCTGCAGTTTTTGGATGGAATGTTCTATATATATCCACTAAGTCCATCTGATCTAATGTGACATTTATATTATTACATTTTATAATTGATTAAAACAAGACATAGAAAAGGTATGTAACTTGACCAAAGTCAGACTGTAAGTAATTGACACAGCAAAGATTTAAACCCAGGCAGCCTGACTCAAGTCTGTGCTCTTAACCGTTATGAAATATTGCCTCTCTTGATTCTATCTGCCCTTGAAAATTGAAATCATAGCTGTTATTAATCTTTCAGGAAGGTGAAGGTATGCAGCGTACTCTAGTGGTATACAATATTAAACATCTAAGACCTATTTTGGTTAAGGTCTTGCAGCACTCCTGATTAAAGATTTATTTTTACTAGCTCATTAGCAATGCTTTGCACATAGTCAATGCTCAATAACTGATTTTGTGATGGTTTCTTATTCAGTCAATTTTACTCTAGGAGTTTTAACATTGTATGAAACATCAAGCTAAATAAAAATAATTATTTTATTTCTGCTGAAATTTGTTGAACATCATTGATGCATGAGGCTGTGTGCTAAGCATTTTGGGGAACACAAGATATGAAATCAGACACTGATAGCTCCTCAAAAGTTCCTGATTCTGGGTGGAGCATTATATATAAAACTGATCTTATCTTACCATTTCTTATATCCTTACATCCTATCCTTTCCCTCTAGAAAGATTATTTTTCTATATCTGATCCCTTAATCCTTGAAATTTTAGGTTATCATCAGTTAGTCTTGTTCCAGATTCCTATCCCCACCACTCTTTAGGAGTGGTCCCTCACTTGGAGATGGCTCTCTGCCTTCACATACTCCATCCAAGATGTCTGGGGAGTTGCAGCTGCCAACCAGCTTATTAGAGGAGTGAGAGCAGAAACCCAATATGGCTGCAGCTTGTTTTTCTTTCATGTGGTCTTTTCAACAAGTGCCAATCCATCTTCTCAACAAATGCTGATCCATCAGCCTACCATGATGTCTCTGATTTTACACGTCTTCTATGTCTATATCTGGCCCCATTCTAATCCACCAACTCCATCTCTCCCTACTCTGTGTAAAGATCTTCTGTCAGACAGACAGGCCTCTGTCCTCATGAATAGTGCCATGCTCATTCTCATCTCCTTCTGTTTGTTCACTCAATCCTCCCTTCTTCCTGCTACCACTAGTGCTTGTACCAGCCAAAATAATACCTAATGGCATTTATGTAATATGCACCCATTATTTTGTGTATCAGCTTTGACTTCTCAACTATATTGTTGTGATATTGATATTTATAATAAATATATATTTAGGGGCTAGCCCCATGGCCAAGTGGTTACATTTGTGCACTCTGCTTCAGCAGCTAGGGTTTCACCATGTTGAGGCAGTGTCCCACAAAGCACAGCCAGAGGGACCTACAACCAAAAATATACAACTATGTACTGGGGGGCTTTGGGGAGAAGAAGAAAAAAAAAGATTGGCAACAGATGTTAGCTCAGGTGCCAAAAATAAATAAATAAATAAATAAATAAATATGTATATGTATATTTAATCTTCATCCTCATTTCTGGCACAGACCTCCTAAAAACCTTGGAATTTCTTGAGTGATGAAAGCTCATAAAGGTGCCTTTTGTTATGTTAATGAGGTGACTTATGGACACCACCTAAAGATGGGGGCTGGTTGCCAGGAGAACAAATGATGTGATTAGAAGGTTGGAACATTCAGTGTCACCCCCTCACCTCCAGGGAGGGGAGAGAGGCTGGAGGTTGAATCAATCTCCAATGGCCTGTGGTTTAATCAATCATACCTATGTAATGAGTCCTCCATAAAAACCCAAAAGGACAGGATTCAGAGAATTTCTGGGTTGGTGAACACATGGAGATTTGGGGAGAGTGGTGCTGCTGGAGAGGACACAAAATCTCTGCACCCTTTTCCTGTACCTTTCTCTATGTATCTCATTCGTCTGGCTGTTCCTGAGTTATATCCTTTTATAATAAACTGGTGATCCAGTAAGTAAAATGTCTATTTGAGTTCTATGAGCTGCTCTTGGAAATTAATCAAACCTAAGGAGGAGGTTGTTGGATTGGTCAGAAGCTCAGGTGACAACCTAGACTTGTGATTGATGTCTACAGTGGGGGAGGGCAGTCTTATGCGACTGAACACTTAACCTATGAAATCTGATGCTATCTATCAGTAGACAGTCTCAGAATTGAGTTGAATTGTAGGACACCCTGCTCTTGTCTGAGAATTGCTTGCTCATGTGAGGAGAAATCACCCTCCCCCCCCACACACATTGGAATTGGTGACCAAAACACTCTATTAATTGTCAATATCTTTAAAGCTCATGCCATCCTGTTGTAGCACCCTCTATTCATTTATGTTACTGATATTTTCCACTGTCTTCCTAGTCCTAGCTTTTCATTAAAATCAGATGGTTTCCTTGTTCAAAACACACATTTATGGAATCTACCCCAGATCTACCAGGTCAGAATCTCTAGGAGTTCAGCTGGCTCCACAATTCTCCTTTTTACCAAGTGCTATGAACTAAATTATGTCCCCTCAAAATTCATACATTAAAAGCCTAACCCCCAATGTGACTGTATTTGTAAATAGAGCTTTTAGGAGGAAATCAAGGTTAATAGAGATCATAAAATCATAAAGGTGGGGCCCAATCCAATAGGATTGGTGGCCTTATAATAAGAGAGTGAGAGAGATATCTCTCTTTCTGCATGCACACACTAGGGAAAGGCCACGTGAGCACACAACAAGAAGGCACATATCTACAAGCCAGGAAGAGTTCTCACCAGAAACCTATCTTGTTGATCTTGGACTACTGGCCTCCAGAATTATGAGAAAACAAATTTCTGTTGTTTAAGTCACCCAGCCTACAGCATTTTGTTATGGTTACCCAAGCAGACTAAGACAACAAGGTTCTCTGAGGATTCTTATGCAGCCAGTGTGGACCTGCCTCCCTTCACCCTTTTATCTAGAAAACTTTCAAGATTTAGCATAGGTGTACTCTTCTGTGGGATACCCTTCCCTGACAACTCAGGCAGCATCTGGATCGATGAAACCTCCTTGGACTAGCACTGGATTTACCATAGGCACTTTCTCACAATCTTTCTGTATCTACTTGCTGTGAACTATGCCCTGGACTAGTTAAGTTCCGGAAGAACTTATAAGTAGAGGCTTGGAGCAGCAATCTGGGTGGAAGGGACAGTGCCAATCACGGGACTTGTCCACACTGCACTTTGTAAATAGATTGAGAAAAAGTCACTTTTCCTTATCAAAAGGGGCTACTCTTGGCATTCCACTTAAATGTCATTGCTCTTTTCCTATCCTTGTATCCATCTTGATTCTTCCCTGTCCCTTCTAAAAAAAATCCATTCTGTGTCCCACAGAGCTTGATCAATTTGAGGGCAGTGGCAATGAGAGTAACTACTCTTTATCTAGTTCTGTGTATAAAAACACACTGATGCTGATAGAGCAAACTGTGTTTCTTTCCCTCTTTGGTCCACAATCATCGTACTCTTGATTTATGATCTCTTACTTCTTCAGTTATATGGTCCTTGTGGGAAATAACATTGGCTGTCACATTGGAGGACTGGAAGATGCTAGGGCAATATAAACACAAATTAGGCCCAGGAAGATGGAGTATACATACTTTTTCCTATTCCTCCCAATAAGTACTGTTAAACACCGTGGACATTATATATAAAACAAACATGAAAAAATTCTAAAAGTTAGAAAAAAGAAGGCAGACTGGCCAGGGACCGCAGGACCTGAAGAATGACACATTGATGAATTCCCTGAGTTTTCTTTTTATTTCATATTTCCAAGACTTGAAGCTGAAGAAGCCAGCAACCCAGAAACACCAATGGGTATAGAAAAACAAAAGCCTGCTCTCTCTAGGCAAAGGGCCAGGAAAGGGACAGCTTAGTGAGAGAGAAAACACTCATAAAATAATTGTTCTATTCCATTCAAGTACCACTGAAAAAACCATAACCTCACCCCCACCCACACCATCAAAGGCCAAGTGGGGAGTATAGACTTCCCCTCTGGCAAAGCTGTAATGAACATTTCCTCCAGAATAAGTCAAATTAGAGAGCTGAGACTTTCAACCCCACCAGGAATTAATGAGCCCTCCTTCCACTATGATGTCAGGGTGACCACCTGGGGGGCCTGGACTTCCACACCTATGCAGCAGTAGCAAGGTGTCCCTCACATTCTCTACTGGGATGGTTTCAGAGGAGGTATAGTAGAGAGTAATGAAACCATGCCTAACATTGTGTCAGTTGAAGCTGCATGAAAAGCCAGAACTCCCACCTCCACAGAGCAAAAATGAGGAGCTCTTCCCCAACTCATATGTCAACAGAGACCAAGTGGGGATCTTGGACTTCTAGCTCCACTAGTGAGGTGGCACTCAATCCTTCCCCCACTGAAATTGTGTCAAATAAAGTCAACTAAAACAGAAAGTGTGAATAAGATCCAGAGACTCAAAACATAATGTGAAAATGTCCAGGTTCCAATTGAAAGTTGCTCATCATAACAAGAACCAGAAAGATATCAAACTGAGTAAAAAAAGACATCCAATAGAAGCCAACACTGAGATGATAGAAATGTGAGGGTTATTTGAGAAAAATTTTGAAGCAACCATTATAAAATTGCTCCAAAACATAATTATGAACACTCTTGAAACAAATAATTTAAAAAAAGAAAGCCTCAGCAAAGAAACAGAAAATCTCATCAAATAAATAGAAGATACAAAGAAGAACCAAATAGATATTTTGGAATTAAAAAATACAGTAACTGAAATAAAAAGCTACAGTGGATAGCCTCAACGGAAGAATGGAGTAGATAGAAGAAAGATTAAGTGAACTGGGAAATAGCACAATACAAATTACCATCTGAACAATGGAGAGAAAAGAGATTAAAAAACAGAGCCTCAGGGATATGTGAGACTATAACAAAAGGTCTTACATTTGTGTTATCAGAGTCCTATAAGTAATGGAGAAAGAGAGCAAAGCTGAAACAGTACCTTAAAAAATAATGACTGAAAAGTTCCTAAATTTAGCAAGAAACATAAACATATTGATTTAAAAATCAAGCCCCAAACAGAATAAGCCCAAAGTAATCTATGCCAAGATACATCATAATTAAACTAATGAAAACCAAAGACAAAGATAAATCCATGAAAACAGCCAGAGAAATAGATGCTTTAACTTTAGGGGAAAAATAATTAGAATGGCATCAGATTTCTCATCAGAAATACTGAAAGCCAGAATGAAGTGGCACAATATTTTTCAGGAACTGAAAGAAAGATCTGTCAGCCCAAAATTCTATATATAGCAAAACTTTCCTTCAGTAAGGAAGGGGAAATAAAAACTTTCTCAGATGAAGGAAAACAGAATATCACCAGTAGACCTGCCCTAAAAAAATTGCTACAGGAAGTTCTCTAAGAAAGGAGTACCAGGAAGAAAGAAAGAAAATGATAAGGAAAAATGTGGATAAATACACTAAGCTTTCCTTCTCCTCTAGAGTTTTCTATATTTATGTTTAATGGTTGAGGCAAAAAATATAACACATTCTGATGTGCTTTCAAATGGATGTAAAGGGACTATTTAAGACAATTAGATTATAAATGGGAGACGTTATAGGGAAGAAAGGGAGGTAAGCTTTCTATACTTTAATTGCCAAAATGATGACACCAATAAATGGTGATGTTATGTACATATAACATAGTATCTAGAGGAACCAATAAAAAAGCTATATAAAGAGATACTCAACAACACTACAGATAAATCAAAATGGAATTCCTAGAAATGATCAAGTAGCCCATAGGAAGGCAGGGAATAGAAAATACAGAAACAAAAAAATGAAGAAAGCAAACAGAAAACAAAAATAAATAAAATGACAGGCTTAAGCCCTAACATGCCAATAATTACATTAAATGTAAATGGTCTAAATAAACTAATTAAAAGATTTTTGGCAGAGTGGATTTTTTTTAAGTGACCCAATTATATATTACCTCCAAAAAACTCAATTTAAACATAATGATATAGGCAGATTGAAAAGAAGGCTAAAGATACATCATGCAAACATTAGTCAATGGCAAGCCCCAGATAAAGTAGACTTCATAGGAAAGAGGATTACCAGAGAGAGAAAGGGAAATTATATAGTAACAAAAGGATTACTCCATCAAGAAGACATAGTAATTCTAAACGTGTATATACCAACCAACAGAGACAAAAAATTCATGAAGCAAAAACTGGTGGAACTAAACTGAACAATAGACAAATCCAGAATTATAGTCAAAGATTTGAACAACTCTCTCTCAACAATTGATAGAATAATGAGACAGAAAACCAGCAAAAGTATAGAAGAACTCAAAAACGCCATCAAACAACAGGAGCCAGTCAACATTTATAGAAATTGCTATTATAGAATGTGTATTCAACAACAGCAGAATATACATTCATTTCACATGCCCACAGTACACACACCAAAATGGATATTATCCTAGGCCATAGAATATATCTCAATGTATTTAAGAGTAGAACACAAACAAAGTGTGTTCTCTGACCACAAAGGAATCAAACTAGAAATTAATAGCAGAAAGATAATAGAAAAATCAACAAACACTTGGAAACTAAACAATATAATTCTAAATAATAGGAAAAAGAAAAATAAAATATACAACAAAATGAGTAAAAAGAAAAACAAGACATATCAAAACTTGAGGAACATAGCTAAAGCAGTAATGAGAGGGAAATTTATAGCAGTAAATGCATACATTAGAAAAGAGTAAAGGTCTTAAATCAATAATCTAAGCTCCTATAGCAACAACTTAAAAGAAGAACAAAATAAACCAAAAGCAGGCAGAAGGAAGGAAATAATAAAGATAAGAGGAGAATTCAATGAAATTTGAAAACAGAAAAACAATAGAAAAAAATCAATGAAACAAAAACCTTGTTCTTTGAAAAGATCAATAAATTGACAAATGTCTAATAAGACTGACAAAAAATAGAAAATACACAAACTACCAATATCAGGAATGAAACAGAGGATATCACTACTAACTCTTCAGATATCAAAAGAATTACAAGGGAATACTACAAATATCTCTATACACATAAATTTGGCCACTTAAACTAAATGGACTGCTTCCTTGAAAAACATACAGTACCACAATTCATCTAACACAAAATCAATAATTTTAATAGCCCTATAACCAGTAATAAGTTGAATTGGTAATTTAAGAAATCCAAAAAGCAATCTCCAGAGTGGCATCAGCATCATGGCAGAGTGAATTTGCCCAGGATTCTCTCCCCTCCAACATACAATGAAAAGGGACATTCATACTCCAACAGAGGACATGCTAACACAACACAAAAATGTTGGAGAGATAGACCCAGCCATATGACGGAGCATGGAGAGGCTGGAGCCCACCCTTGGAAGAGCTGGAATTGGGTAAGAGAAAACTTCATCCCTCCCATAATAGACTGTGATCCATGACTGCAGGAGGCCTCTGAGAGGGAAGAAACAGGGGAGGGGATGTTCATCCATGGGAACATCAAGGACCCCCGAGGGCCTATGCAGCCTAGAGGGAAAAACTCTACTGGGGCGAGAGCTTTCACAGTGGGTGACCTCATCAAGCCAACACCCCAGGAGAGGAGATAGCGAGAGCAGAGCAAGACAGCCCTGAGAGCATGCAGGAGAAAGCACCACTCCTCCCACCCTCCCTGAGCCCATTCCACTGCCTGGAATTTTGGCTGAAGGCAGAAGGCTTAGCATACATGGCTCTTGACCACCACACAGTGTCAATAGGCAGTAACTGCAACCAAATAATACCAGGATGCATAAGATCAGAGCCAACCCCTCTAGCAATATCAAACATTATATCAAATCTCCAGACCAGAGAGAAAACAACAAGTACCCAGAATTCAGTCTTGAGGACACAGAAATATGTAGTCTAAATGGCAATGAATTCAAAATAGCCATCATCAAAAAACTCAACAAGGTAAAAGAGAATGTACAGAAATAATTCAACAAGTTCAGGAGCTACTCTGAAAAGAGATTGAAACTATAAAGAAGAATCAATCAGAAATATTAGAGATGAAAGTCACAATGGAAGAGATAAAACAAAATACAGATTCTCTGAAGGCTTGAGTGGACATCATAGAGGAGCGTATCATCATAATCGAAGATAGACATGTTAAAATGCTATAGACGAGGAGGAGAGAGAACTAAGACTATAAAGAAATGAAGAAAGTCTCTGAGAAATATCTGATTCAATTAGGAAATGCAACATAAGAATTATAGGTATTCAAGAAGGAGAAGAGAAGGAGAATGGAGCAGAAAGTGTGTTAAAAGAAATAATAGCAGAGAACTTCCCAAACCTAGGGAAAGAGATGGAAATCTGTGTGGAAGAGAATTTCAGATCTCCTAGATATGTCAATGTAAAAAGAGCTACTGCAAGGCATATAGTAGAAAACTGGCAAAATGAATGACAAAGAAAGAATGCTAGGGGCAGCAAGGCAGAAGAAAATAACCTTCAAAGGAAACCCTATCAGGCTTGCAGCTGATTTCTCTGCAGAAACCTTACAAACTAAGAGAGAATGGAATGACAGATTCAAATCTTTGAAAGACAAAAATTTTCATCCAAGAATACTCTATCCAGCAAAAATATCCTTCAGATACAATGGAGAAATAAAAACTTTCCCAGACAAACAAAGGCTAAGGGAGTTCATAGCCACGAGACCCGCCTCCATACAAGAAATCCTCAAGAGGCCCTCATACTGGAAAAAAAGGGAAGAAATGGGTTACAAAGCACAGAGTAAGGAGATAAATAGGTATACAGAATCAGAATAGGGTAGCAAATGCTCAAGTGTAGCATTAAAGTTAAAGAGAGGGGAAACACCAAAAACAAAGATAATCTTGTCATTTTAACCACAAACTCACAACACAAGATAGAATAAGATGTGAGAAAAACAATGTAGGTGGGGAGGAGAAAAGGGACTGAATTGGTTTAGACTTAAGGAAACAAGAGGCCATCAGAAAATAGACTATCTTATACAGGAGATTCTGAATACAAACCTCATGTTAACCACTAAACAAAAAAGCAGAACAGAGACACAAATAATAAATCATGAGAAAATAAAGAAACATATCATAAAAAACTACATAATTCAATGGGTAGGCCAAAACACACAGGATGAGAAACAAAGGAAATTCAGGAAAACCAGAAAATGAGTGACAAAATGACAGCATTAAGCCCTCATATATTGATAATCACCTTAAACATAAATGGATTGAATTCTCCAATAAAAAGACATGGAGTGGCATGATGGATTAAAGAATAAGACCAAAAAATATGCTTTCTTCAGCAACAAACACAGGCTCAGAGTGAAGTGATGGAAGACGATACTCCAAGCTAATGGCAAACAAAAGAAGGCAGGTGTCGCAATACTTATATCAGACAAAGTAGACTTCCAGATAAGACAGGTAAAGAGAGACAAAGAAGAGCAGTATATAATGATCAAAGGAACATTCCATCAAGAAGAAATAACACTTATAAATATCTATGCACCCAACACAGGAGCACCAAAGTTCTTAAAGCAACAATTAACAAAACTAAAAGAAGATATTAATAATAGCACAATAATAGTATGGGACCACAACACTCCACTCATATCAATGGATAGATCATCCAGACAGAAAATCCACAAGGAAACAGTGGAATTAAATGAACAGCTAAATCAGTTGGG